>NW_007579443.1:117990-139657 GCF_000690725.1 Stegastes partitus
GTGTCGGAAGGCAGGATTGTGTGTGTGTGGCGGTATCGGATCGGCCAGTTACCACTGTGAAGGAAATCATCCGGTACCAGAATTTCGTCCAGTATCGCCCGATACCGATACCCAGTATCGGATCAGCGCATCTCTAGTTGCCACCATCATAATATCTTTGGCCACTAGAGGCCAAAGTACCAATTAGATCACAGTCAGACCGCAGCCTCTGGGGCTGGAACATAAAGCTGACGTAAAAGTGACAAAAACTGTAGTTCCTCCAATGGCCACTTGAGGATGAATTCAAGAGCAAGTCAATCCCAGTAAAGGCCTCATGTTAAAATGCTCCACTTTACAGCAGAAATAAACACATTTACTGCAACAGTTCTGGTCTCAGTAGCTAATTTCTCTGCTCATGACAGTTGTACAGGGAATACACTTTATGTAACTTATGTAACAGAATTTCCCTTCTGGGATAAATAAAGTTTTTTTCATTTCATTTCATTACCAATTTTAATCATATTTTGCTTATTAAGATATTTGCAAGGCCCGCTTCAACAACGTTAAGTCTACATCAAATCTCTTTCTTATACAACTAAACCTCATTCTTGATTACACTTTGAGGTTAACATAATTTCTGTCAGATTGCAGTGGTCACAGATCTTTGTCATGTATTTCACTGCTTCATCAATCATACATCAGATGAGAAAATGGAGGCGATGCTTCAAACACCAACAAGAAATGTCATATTTTAACCCAAACCACGACTTCTTCCTCATTCTAACCAAGTAATGTTGATGTCTAACCTTAACCAAGCTTCTAACATGTACTAGTGTCTAACAAAGTGTTATTTTTTCCTAAAAAAAAAACCTGTTGTTTTGTGGAAACAGGTTTGTTTTGGATTTGCCAGAGGTTAGCGACAGTGACAACCAGAGCCACCACACTGATCTTCAGGAACCCTCTGGGTGACATGATGAGGGCTTTGTCCATCTTTACATACAGTCAGTGGTCATAATAAGCTGCAGAGTTTTTATAGAGAGACAGTCTCTTGCAAACTGTTGCTGTTGTTATGGAGATCCTTATAATAAAGAGAGAAGAATTATATGTAGATTATGATAGATTAAGATAAGCTATGTTAGCATCCTTTGCTCAGACTCTTCAGCTTTCCATCCAAGATCCCTTTGAGGTCCCAAAACAGTTCACTAGTGATTTGTGTGCCAAAGAACAATGGGTTTAAGTCAGTGGTGCACGATATAACATGTTTTGGCCGATACCAATATCCAATATTAAGATTTCTGACATCGCCTATAACCAATATTACTGATGTTGATATTCAGTTTTTGTTCACACTGAAAAATGAGTACAGGTAAGCACTGTGAGAATGTGAAAATGGATGGATCCCGGCTCTCTTGCCCCTCTTTTGTTTACGTTGGTACCGTTAGCGCTTCCTTCTCTCTCGGCTAACTAATAGTCTCTAATGGGACTCTGTGTTGGTGTAGTTTGTCCACATCACAACCAAGGGCTGCAACTTTAGCTCCATTCATCGCCCTGATGTTCAGCAAAGTCTCTCAGCTTTAAGTTTTGCAGAATGAACGTCTGGGATAGACAAGACACTCAGAACGTTCACTCTGGCTGTCTCCTGAAGGGGGCGCTGTGTCTATACGGGTCGCCATCTCTATGGAAACAAAGGCGCTAATGTTAAACAGTCATCGTTTTTTTTACATCAGCTAAATTTGCTCATCGGACTGATACCGATATATGGAAAAAACACGAACATCGGCCGATACCGATGTGGTCGCCGATACATCTTGCATCCCTAGTTCAAGTGTTTTACTATTCATGGCCGACTGTAGTCCATCAGTAGTTAGTTTTCCAGATTGTTGTTGTTTGTTCTGTTCACCATTATGTCCTTTTCTTCACTGCAACAGATTAAAGGTTGAAACTTCTCAGCTGTCTCTCTACCACTGTGAAAAACTTACTTCTAGGACACTTCATCGGTTATGTGGGAATGTCTGTGTTTTCCTTAGATTAGAGCAAAGCTTTGTGGTGAATTAATTTTTACATCTGCAGCCACTCCGACACTTTCCACAGCCTGTTGAATATTCTACTGAAGCATCCACTTCCCTTTGTTTCCGTGTGGGTTTGTAGATTGAAAACTTGTCTGGTGTGAATCTGTCTCTTTTACTGATGTCTGCCAAAGTCGGTGGCAATATGAGGCTTTTTCCTCAGTCTAAAAATGCATTTTGAATCCTTAATAAGTGCTGTATTACTCCTTCTGTCTGACTCCTTTGGTTTTTTTTCACAAACAGTTCAATGTTCTGTCAGTCAAGAGAAGCAGCCACTTCCTCCACACTGTGAATGATCCCAGTCTTGAAACCTGTCATCGGTAAGTTCACTCGCACACTTTTCTGTTTGGAGTCAACAGGGGACGGTGAATTCCGGAGAGACCGAGTAACGCTGTTTGGGTGAATACAGACAAGACGCCGGCTCCCTTGTCTCTCCGAGAGGCAGTGGAGCGTCCACTTCTATCTCACACACTGGCAAGCTTCCACCCAGCTATCTCATTCCTTTCATTTTAGGGTTTATGAACTCTCATGCATGCAAGAGCGAACACATGCATGTGGGAAATGGAAAAGTGAAAACACACATTGCTATTGGTGTGGCAACTGTTTTCAATTTAGAAGAATATATGCTTTTTAGAGGGGCAGAATAGCTGGATAAATCTGCTCACAAACTGCACTTAAGAACAGTTTTGAGACTCTTTTTTTAAAAAAACGTTCTTACTACGTATTCCACTTTTCTTTTGTACTGTTTCAAAGAGGAAACTTGTTTTTCAAATAATAAATTTAACTGGTAGCTGGAGTTACTTTGCAGGTCCGGATTTCTGGTAGTATTTGCCACCAAAGTTTGTGCACTGTGTTATGTCTATTTAAAGCCTGCGGATGACGCAACAAAGACATGCATGCAACTCTTTTGTATCTGTGTTAGGTAAGCAACTTTAACTGGAATCAAAGTGCTCATTTTAGCATCTGAATACAGTTTTATGTAAGAGAGCCACTGAAAACTGCTGTGGATGTTGAATTTAAGAAAAGGCAGCTTTATTTGTATCACATATTTTATATACAGGTCAATTCAAAGTGCTGTACAACAAAATAAAAACAGATTTAAAAGTGTAAATACAGTAAATGATTTATGGTTTAAAATTCACAAATAAAATAGCAAAATTGCAAACATGAGATGCATGGATCAAACAGTGATCTGAAATTGAGTTTAAAAAGCATCTTGCAGGGGCGCCACTGTAGCTCACCTGGTGGAGCTGGTGTCCTATGTGCAGGGCTACAGTCCCCATGTGGAGGTCATGAGATCGAATCCCACTCGTGGCCCTTTCACACCCGTCCTTCTCCCCCACTTTCCTCTCTCTCTCACTGCTCTATCCAATAAAGGCACAAAGACCAAAAAAATAACTTAAAAAAAAAGCATCTTGCGGTCATTACATTGCAGTGTGGAAAAGTGACGTTTTTAGTTTTGTCTTGAAGGAGTTCGTCCCAACTCTGACCACTAAGTATAGTATACTATCTATAATAATAGGATTAATAGCCAAAGCTGCTCAACAAAATGATGCACAAGTTGTCAGAAGCCAGTTCAATGGCGACAGAAAGGCTTTAACTCAGAGCAGATTCCTTGTTATTCCTTCTTTTACTCAACCTGAGGATTTAGCACCTCCACCACTTTAGGAAGAAAAAGACTTCCGAATCAGGCCTGAGTTAATGAAACCCTTTCAAAACCAATCAGATAAACTCAAAACACAAGCTGTTTAAGATCAAGGTTGTTTTCCTCGGCTCCTGAAAAGATGTAATTTATGAGCTTTTCACCTGACAGCGATATGTTTTATGTGTCAGGTCGCGAGCGCACGCACGCATCCGAAAAAACGCTCGCATGTGCCGACATACCGACGCATACGTGCGAGTCACCCACAGATGAGCGCACACGCACCACATTTCAAAATCCAATTAAGCTGGGGCTGTGGGATCTCAGCCCTACATGCCAAATGGCTTTGAGTGTCTGCATGTCATCCACAGTGTGAGACAGCTGACAACAAGATTATGGCCATGAGCGCTGCATTTGTGCTTCAGCCTGATGATAGCGTATTATTAGCACGGCAGAAGAGAGCAAATGTGTCCTCCGCCATGTGATGGCTTGTGTCATATGATCCGGGAAAGGCACAATGTAGACAAGCTTTTTCTTCAGTGATTGATTTATGTGTTTGTGCGTTGCTTACAACACCTGAATATGTGTAACCTATGTCTTGTTTTGTGCTGCAGAAAATAATAAGAAAAAATGCATACATACCAGCTTTTGTTCTGTGTTTCAAGCAAAATCGGCCAACATCAAACACCGAGCGGCCTTGGTTTTCCATTTTCCTCACTAAAGCGAGCAATGCTTCTTGTTGTCTTGGTTTGATTTGCTTTCAGAACATTACATGAATGCCAGGACAGCGCTGACACACCAGATGCTGGGTTTTCCTGCAAACACGGTAAAGCAGTGTGTCAGTGACAGCTAGAAAATGATGGTCATTGATAATCAACGCTACATATGGTTCATCCACCAAATTAAACTAAATTACAGCCAAGGTTTTTTTTTTCCCCTCTGGATTGGCTTTTTAATCTGTCAGATAGAGCTCTTCACTCTGAATACTACGATACCTGTGATAGGCACCGTCGTGGAGTCTAATATCCAGTTCCTAAAATAGATGCAGTTCCCCAAAGTATGCAATTTCAGTTGAAGTCTCTCTGGGGAGTCACATTTCACTTCTCTGCCAACTTTATACCTTTCCATCTTTACGCTTTTAGCAAGAAGAAATAGTGGTTCAGATGGTTCAAACCAGACGGTGGTGTCTCCCAAAAACACTGCTCCCATACAACCAAACTACATCCTGGAACACGTGTTTTCTGCAGGATTATGTTTGCTTTTGACGTCTCACAAATACATTCAACATATTCTATAAACCTATTATATTGCTTGACTGTCACTCCTTTGCAACCAATCCATCATGACTGCAGGTCTCATCACACAGCAAAGTGCAAAATGCAGGAGGCTAAAAAGCAAAATATTTTAACCCAAACTCTTCTATTTTCCTGAACCTGACTGTGCAGTTTGGTTCCCAAACCTACCAAGCTTCTACCATGTAGCTATAAAGTCATAAAGTGTCAACCCAAAGCATTTTAACCTGTTCAGGTAGTTTTTGAGCAGAAACCGAATCAAACACAAGCAACAGTAAAAAAAAAATTAAAATAAAGCATAAGTCTAAGAATAATGGTTCAACGCTCCAGTAAGCATGGAATCGTCTTACATCGTTCTCAAACATTTTTCCTCAGAATTTTTCCAAGAAAATGTTCTAATCTAATGTTCAAAGAATGTTTTCAGAATATTTATCATTTCTAGTAAAGTTCTGATGAGGTTGAAGTGAACTAAGACAGAACGTTTTAACATTCAAAGGATGTTGTCAGATTATATTAGAAAATAACAGAAGAACAACCAGCATTCAAAGGATGTTTTTAAGATGTTCTCAAGGTTCAGATAACAGAATGTTTTCTATAAAACGTTCCTGCAATGTTACATGTGTGACATGTGAAATGTTTATGCTACTTAAAGAGAATATGATGCAACCACCTGGATGTGTTAAAAGAGAACTACTGAGAGTTCTGCAGAACAGAACCAGGTCTGTTTAATAATAAGTCTAATGATACACTTGCATGTTTTTTCTGTGTCAGCAGCTTCCAGCGCTGATGGATAATGAAAAGGAGCAAACTGTGACCAAACAAGTTCAAAAGTTAAAGTTTAAAGCTATAGGTCACACTGCACAGTGTGTCCTTCATGTCCTCTGTGACTGATAGTTAACCTGAGTGCATCAGCTGTAAACTCCGTCTCTCACATCTTTTCATTCGCAGCAGAATCAGGTCTGGCTTGTTGCTGTCAACTACAGACCGCCGTCGCTGCAACTTAACTTCTTCAGACAGAGACTTAATGTAGCACATAGCCCGAGTCCTTATCTATCTGTGTCGTGCAGGAAAAGGAACCAAAAAAAAGAAAAATTGAACAATGAAAGCATAAAAGTATTCAACTAGGGATTGTTCTGCAACAGGAGAATGCCCTTAAAACCCTTCTGTGTGTGTGTGTGTGTGTGTGTGTGTGTGCGTGCGTGTGTGTGTATGTGTACATGCGTGTGTGTGTGTGTGTATGTGTGTGTGTGTGTCCATGCGTGTGTGCATGTGTGTGTGTGTGCTTACAGTGTAGCTCTCTACATTTCCCTTGTGGAATCACTTTGTAGTTTTTGTGTTTTTTTTCATTCCTCCATAGTGCACTCCTCTTGCCAATTAGCTGACAGTTGTTTTATTATTCCTTTTCAAACCCTCAATCCTAAAAAGTGAAAGAGAGGGGGGAAGAAAAAAAAAAAAAAACACTCAGCTTATCATTACACCAGAGCATCGCCTCTGCACCTTGTACCCCCAGCTGCAAAACCTCCGGAGGTTCACTCAGAATAGCTCAGTGATCAAAAGGCATGAAAATGACATGTTGTTTACACTGCTTTGGCATGGAGTTTTGCATGAGGGTGGTGGTGGTGGGGGGTGGCCAAATATTTGAAGCGTCGCGGGTGGGAAACACGTCAAAATGTGGCAGGGTTTCGTGCGCAATTAATTTTTCCTCAATGCATTTTTGTCAGTCAGGCATATGTGTTGTGTTCAGAGCCAGTGAGGGTTAATAATTTGCAGGGCAAAACAATCGTGTCACCACCTTTGACCCTGGAAGAATAATAAGGTGCAGCTTCAAAGAGAAAAAAATACAACTGCAGCATCTTACAGAGCAGCAAAGACAGTGTAGAATGAACTCAAGTAATGTTATTAGAAACAAAGGGAGAACTGACATAGTTTTGCTCCTGTAGAAGAAAAGCAACATCACATTAAACTCTGAAGAAACACATGAATGAAGCAACACGGGAGACGCTGTGAGCAAAAGCTGTTGAAACCAAAACCAGGTGTGACCAACCCAGTGTGAGGGTCTCTGCCTGAACCCACAAACTAATTATTTTACAGGTACAAGGAGAGCCGGAGACGCGCATTCAAGTCAAAAACTCAGTATTTATTATTAAAAGGAGATAAAAGAAAAGGACAATAATCAGGTTAAGACCAAGCATTTAATATTGTACCATTAACAACCATTTAAAACTAAAATGCAACTGAACCAACTGGTTACAAGATATATAAAAAGGTATCAGACAGGGTACTCACCGCGGGGAGATGCTATTGCAAAACCCAATCTCACTCACCACGTGCACACCGTGATCACTGCAAAGCACTGGAACAAACACTGCAGACTGAGGTACATCTAAAAACTAGTGTAGGTGCTCACCACACTTCAGACCTACCACCCTGCATGCAAAGAAAGGTGTGTGAATACCACGCGTCCTCCCCGCAGATCCTCCCACTGCCTGAGAAACAAACAAAGAAAATACAATGAGTTCTCGGTTGGTTCTTGGTTACAAATTCATCATTCAATAGAGATCAAATATCACAGAGCAATAAAGTTCAGACATCAAAGCAAACATGGATGGCAGTAGACAACTTATGATGAGCTGATCATCAATCCACAATCATAAGAACAGTTGAGACACATCCACTGGACCACATGGCAAATCCAGTCCAGGCAAAGCAGCAGTCTGCCATTAATTCTTCTCAATCTCTGGCTCTATAAGAGACTGGCACTGGTGGAGCTGACTGACTTTATACTGGGACCCAGTGAGGCTGACTCATGTCCTCTTCAGCATGGGCCTACAGGGCCTTCATCAAACCGACACACCACCATTCTGCACAGACACAACAGTCCCATCAAAACCTTTCTTGTTGTTTGAAACTTTCTTGCTTTCTAAAACCTCCCTTACCTGCACAGACACAGCAATCCCACCACACATCTACCAGGCCTCAAACAAAGAGGCACTAATGGCTCTCACCTGCGCTTATAAGGAGGGAGGGCTCTCTCTAACCCTACCTACAGGGGGCGCTGCTCCTAACCTAAGGGCCGGCTCTCACACAGGTTTGTTGTTTTTCTGTTCGTCCATCCAGGTCGGAGTGTGTCTCAGTGCTACAATAAAGTCACCTGGACTTGGTTGAAGAGAAACTGAGGAAGCCTTTTGATGGGGCTGAAACATCTTTGACAAACTCAAGCAAATCCAGCTGCCTCATTTCATGTCCCCCTCAATGTTTAGAAGATGTGTTTTTGTTTCTCCCAATAAAAAACATAAAAATCTACTATGATCTCACTGATGGACCCAACAGTGTCTCAGGCAGGTCTTTTTCTTCAGCACTGCATCTGTTTGAATTGTGAGCTCATACAGCCACTGACTCTATCATGGAAATGCTCATTACATTCATATATATTGCATACTCTCTTGAACTGTCACCTGCTGCCTGAATTTTATTTAATTTTTTTACATTAACAACTTCCATCATAACTTGATGCAAAAAAGGCCCAAATATTAGAGAAACATTCACCAGAGAAAGCTTTGAAATACACAGATAAACAACTAATTCTCTGTATAATTCATTATAATCAGTAGACTTCTAACATTAGTCTGTGTGTCTGCCTGTTTCTCTCCTATTAGCTAATATCTGTTAGTTTCATCCACAAAAATGTCCATCATGTGGCATTCAGTGTGCACAACACTGATCCAGTGGCATCCGACTGATTTAAGACACTGGTGCAAACATCAGAGGCAGCAGCTACAGGACTACTTTCTAAACACCTTTAGGTCTCTAATCTTTATATTAAAGGTCATGAATACACTGAAAAAGAGAAATGTTGGATCAGCTTCAACTGATTGCTTCAATTATTCACATGCAAATCAATTAAATCTATTAAAAGTAAGTTAATAAGTCATTGTAATGTCATTAGTTTTAGTCAGATGTACTTTAATCATTTGGTTTCTCTCAGATTAACAGCTTGCATTGCTACAGCTTACCTAATTTGAAGGAAAGTTGACTTGAAGTTCCTACTTTTTTTAAATGAAGGATTTAGTTTACTTAAATGTAAAATGTGAAACAGGATTGTGTCATTAGACATGTTGTTGTTTGTTTTCACTTTTCTTTGCTTTGTGCTTCTGCTTGAGGAAAAGAAGAGCTGAGCTGCAGCAGAACAATTTGTTGAAGGAGATGTAAATCAAATCTTTTGTGTTTTTTGTTGTTGTTGTTTTTTCAAAATTGTAATACTATTGTAAAGGTAATTTTAATTTCAAGTTGATAGAATCCACAAACGTAACCTGTCATCACCAAAACAGAAAGATTAAATTAGATTTACTTCAACTGCAGCTCAAATCCACTTTTTACAGTGTGGAGGCTGTTTAATGTGTTAAAGCCAAAGTTAGATGAATGAGACGAAGCTTGAAACCAGAGGTAAACAATGAGCTGTCAGCACTTCACTGATATTAATCCTCTTTGAGAATTGTCCAGAAAAAGACGTGGATATGATCTTCTGAGGGGCATTTCTCATCTTACAGTCAAAACATTGGCCAGGAAACTTTTTAAGCTTTAACCAACCAAATGACCTCATGTCACTAAATTCTGGCTGAGCTCCACCCTGTTGGTCTTTCGGTGTTGATGTCTGCTTAAGCAGTTGACGTGGGGGCGACACAGCGATGACCTAAAAGAGTTGTGGCATAAACAGGAGTTAAGCCGGGCCACTGTTTACATGAAGCGCTGCAGTTCGCTGCAACGTGAGTCCCCCAGGAGTCCTGAGAACAGCCCAGCCAAGCCGTAAACAACAAGTGAGAAGATCTTGGGAAAATAAGCCGATAAACTGAGGTCACATCCTTCCTGCTTCTGTCTTTCAGAGGGAGGGAGATGCCTTTTTGGGGATTTCGTATAGTGACTCAGTCAGAAGAGCATCCTACACTATAAAATGTGAAGAGTTGATCTGACTTAAACTAATCTAAAAAGGTCAGTAAATATAACCACTAGTCTTAAATTCAGTTTACTTCATATCTACTTTTAAAGTTTATTTAAAATTTAGCTGCATTTACTTTATTTTTTGAACTTAAAAATAGCAAATAAAATGAACTTGATCTTTCCAAGGGTTAGAAAGTTAAACAGTAATAATTGATCAGATTTATAAAGCACTTTTCTAGACACTCAAAGATGCTTTACACAGTCAGTTATTCATTCACACACATTCATTCCAACGCTGGTAGTTTCAGTTGTAGCCCCAGCTGCCCCGGGGCAGACTGACAGAGGCGTGGCTGCCATTCTGCCCCTCTGACCACCACCTCAAACAATCCATGATAATGATCATGATGTTTGTGTTTTAATGCTGACTCAGAGGGGACTTCAACGTGAGACGCACTTTAATAAAAACTTCTCCGGGGGATGGAGAAGAGCGAAGTTATACTGACAGGGACGAAATATCAACAAAAAGTTATATTTTTTAAGATGAGGAGTAAAAAAAACTCAGCTGGTTCTGAATGTGGACATTTTGACTCTTGTTATTTTTTCACACCAGGTAATGTGGGTGACATGTCCAAAGAAACAACAACCATGACCCAGGTTACAGGTTACAGGGCAGAATCCAACCGCCGACCTTCTGATCATTGGCCGACCCGCTCTACCACCGGAGCCACAGCCGCCCCGTAAAGTTTGTGGAAACTTCTCTGCACTTCTCTGCACATGTGCACTGCTGAGCTCTGTGTTCAGTCCAGGACCAGAACGCTTCAAGTCCAGTTTACTCAAGTACACTTAGCTTTATAACTCTTTAAGGAAAAATGAGTTCAAGCTCACAGTCCATGAGTTAAATGAACAGGACAATGAGAAATAAGCAAAGTACACTAATGTGATTCCAGTAAGCACAGGGATGACTTTTTAGAGCGTACCATGCAGTGTAATAAATACACAGAGAGAAGTGGGATTGAGGCCTGCAGGACCCAGCCATGGAAAATAATGACTGTGCAATGTTCTGATCTCATCATAACTCAAAATAGAGGCTCATGTGCTCCAATGTTTGCAAATGATGCAAACATGGACTTAAAATTACAGTTTAGAAACTTTTCCCATTATCTCTTTGTTCATGTAGAAAGTTTTCCGTCTCTTTAAAGAACATCATTTAAGAGGACGGCAATGTCTTCATTTAAATTGCCATCAATGTGTTGAATCTATCTGGTGTTAGACGATGAAGGTTTTAATACTGGTTCAGTATTTTAGAAGCTTTCTGCTCACTCCTGGCTTTGAATATATCAATACACATTACAGCACATGTAGGTCATCTATTAAATCTGAGATAAGTTGGATCATTTCTGTTGATAAAACCTGGATTTTCTACAAAGATGACAGTTTAGTGGCAGCTTTTTGTTGTCAGTTCAAGGCTCATATTTCAGAACAGTCTGTTGGTGGATGAAGGAAACGCATTAAACCGTGAATTAGGATGCTAACGGTAACGTTTCTGCAGAGGCTACTGCAGCTCCGCAAGGTGAAAGCCTGCAGTCGAGTTAAGCAAATGTACGCATCAATAATGCATTGGGTGCACTGGAGGTGACACACTGACCCATCACTTCCACTTTCCATCACCACATGCCTCCTATGTAACGTGCAGCGAATGTGTTCTTGGTGGGAATAGATCTGATAACCAGCGTCCGTTTCTTCAACTAAAACATTTCAGAATAAAACACATGACGTTCTTCATCAATAAATCGAGATTACAGGATAATATTAAAGACAGACAAATGTATAAATGAACTAAATACTGCTTTATTGCTTCACTCATAACAATTGCAATCTGTTATTTTTATTGGTGGCTCTTGGAAGAAACAAGTTTATGAACAAAACCCATCATCAGCAGATTGCAACTGGAATTTAATCAGAAGCAGAGAAAACAACTGCAAACATACCAGCAGTTATTAAAGAAGTGATATAATAGAAATAAATTTGGGTGCGACAGTAAATTAGTTTTGGTCGGCTCTTGTCTGTGCTGTTATCAGGATAAATGAGTACGTTGCCGGATTAATTGTGGCACTCCAGTGAAATCATCTTCTAAGTATTAACGAAAGAAATATGACGGTATTAACATTATTTATGTTAATGTGCAGATTAAACAAGATGTTACTGATCAAATGAATGGATCTTCCTCTGAATTAACTGCTGTTCTAACCTAGCTGTGGCTTATTACTGCAGAGAACAGAGGTTGCTGCTCTGTTATTTATTGACCTCGCAATAGATGGAAATAACACATTACCATGGCAACCGTACACAAAGATGGCGACAGCTACAGCTTCAAAATGCTTGAAAGTAAGTTTTACATAAAATGTGAGACTGTCTTTGGTTTTTGTTGACCACAACCAGCAGCTGTACAGTTTTGGAACAGTCAAATATTCCTCTTTCACTGACATGTTTGAGAAAATCTTCATAACGTACATGTTTTTATCAGCTCTTAATGGGATTAACATTACATATTTATTTCATACAGGAGTGGGGTGAGGGGGCGGCTACTTGGGCGAAGGCACTGGATGTTTTCTGAAAAGTCCCGAATTTGAAATCTACATTTGAAGGAGGAAAAATAAAACTCTCAGTAATATGCAGTGTTGGAGTTCAACAGAGAGGCAGCAGCTGCATAGAGCCGGCATACAGTCTGCCTGAGCCGCACGCTTAGATATGAGGAAGCTTTATAGACAACAGTGACAGAATGACAACAGCAGCTGTGATGAAACGGGGGATAATTCAAGTTTGTGAATCTTATTTGAAAAGTGTTCAATATTAGTCTGCTGGTTTGCTAAAAGAGCAACAATTTCTTGCACATGCTAAGAACATCCATCAGTCCTCTGGGCGAAGGATCTCCTTCAATCCTAAACCTGTTCCTGATTTTATATGCATTTATTAGAAATTGATCTTACAAGCTGCCGTCCTTGCTTTAGCATTTTATTCTGTTTTTCATTTTGATGATGCTAGCTCTATGATGACTTGATGTTTTGTTCATTATTTTGTTGCTGCTTGTTAATTTAATTTGTTTTAAATGTGCTTTATACACTTTATTTGATCGGAAAACGAAACAAAATCAAACAAAAATATAATAACTAAAATTTGATCAAACTAAACACCCTCAGCTGCCAGATTGAACCCTGACATTGTCCTGGTTCGTTTAGTGGAAATGATCCATGCATGAACCATCACATGTAGATGAGGAACACTGCTGTTCTGTAGAGATGACACATGTTGACAGTGTGAACAGAACAGGGATATATCCAGTGACACATCATGTACGTCAGCTCATCAGAATACAAAGATATTGTGGGTTTGGAGCCTTACATAACACCTGGTGCAGGTATCATGGGCCACCGGTATGTTCTGTCCTTCAGGATTGAATGAATGACGTTTTGCATGTCTGTGTCATAAAAATATATCCCCTCAAAAACAGATTCCAACCACCTTTTACACCCCACGATAAATAACTCCTATAAAAAATAATGTAATCAGCAAGAGGAAAGTTGTTTGTCTCCATCATCTGTTATGTGAGAACACCGTGTCATGGATCTCTGCTTATTTCTGTTTCTCATCTTCCTGTTTATCTGCTGTTTGCCAACTTCCAGGACAAATCATATTGATTTGAGCTGCTATTATTTTGTAATTAATAACTTTTTTTTAAATGAACCCAACTTTAAAGACTGGAGGTCGGCTTGTAATTGGATTTCAAGAGTGATGCTCTCGTGTGTGATTGTGTGCGTTGCTGAATTAGGAATTGTGACAGTTCGCATCTGTCTCTCTGCCTCTATCTCTTCCTCACAAACACACACACACACACACACACACACACACACACACACACACTCCCTCTGCTTCTGTATGTGTCCATGAACACAACGGTCTGTCTGCACTCGTGCAAAGTTAGTGTGTGTGTGTGTGTGTGTGTGTGTGTGTACAGAGGCAAGAGAGTTTTTTTTTTAGTGTATATCCAGGGCACATTGTCTGGACAGGGAAAATGAGAATGGATGGGATTGTAATTACTGAATGGAGATATCCACACAGTGTGAAATTAGAAAAGGCTGGGCGAAAACCTCCCACGGGCACAGCCAGTAAAGAGAGAGTAGTTGTCATGGTGATAGGTGAATTCAAACAGGGCTTTGCAAACCTTCGGGGAAAGAGGTGCGAGTGTGTGTGTGTGTGTGTGTGTGTGTGTGTGTGTGTGTGTGTGTGTGTGTGTGTGTGTGTGTGTGCTGCGTGGTGGTGGTGGTGGTGACTCGGGGTGTGTTTATAGATTCTTTTTGTGAACGAGGAGAGAAAAGTTGCCGTGACCTTGATGAAGACTCAGAATGTGGTGTTTTCCATTTTTCTGCATTCAGGTGCACAGTGAGCTTTACCTGAGCTAAGAGAGGAGGTGTGAAGCACAAGGACAGCGTTCAGACCGGGGATGGGCTGCACAATATTCCCATTACTGCTCAGAAACACACATTTTCTTTATAGTTTAAAGTCTGACTGGCACATTCAGCTTTGACTTGATAAAACTGTGGATGTGCTTGTTGCCGTCCACTCACAGTGCAGGAGGGTCGGTCCACCGTTCAGCCTTCGCTGTGGTTCTGAGATGTTGTGTGCAGCCTGAATGCAGGTTCTGCAGACACTGATAAGACTTGAGTCTGTTTTTTGATAAAATAATCCAAAATTGTACAAATGAAGAGTTCATTTGCAATTAAACAGAAAACTCCATTTTTGTAGATTTTCAGAAAACGTATTTTTTTGTTGTTTTTTGCGATAATATCGACCAAACTGAAGCTGAGTGGATCTGACTCAGTAGAAATGACAATAATAGAGATAGCTTGAGTTTGAATGATAGTGTCTCAGGCAGACGATGGAAAAGTGAGTTTTCTGAAGGTTTTACAAATGAACTTATCATATATGACTCTTCCATTCTCTTTAGGGCCAATTTGTGCTTTCTGCATCCACAAAGAAAAACAAACGATGCTGAAAACAAATGCTTGTTTGGAGCCCTGATACGACGGGATTCTCTTCATTTACGTGTTTTTGTTTGTGTTGTATCTGAAGAACTCGCTGTTGGACTTCGGCGTTGCTCTGATTTGTGTTTTCTGTGAACGGTTCTGTGAACACAGTTAGTTCTAAATCCTCCAGACATCCTGAGCTATGACTGCCCACCATACAAGGAGACTGCTGTTTCACATGTTTAGCACCGTGTTCCCTCGACATCGGAGACCAAAACCAGTTCTAATAATAAATAAATGTAAGCAAGTGAAACAGTCACTGCTGGACTCTGGAGGTGCTCAGATTGGTATATGCTTTCCATGAACAGAGCCCAAACACGATAAGAAGTTCTAAAATCTCCAGATATCCTGCACCGTGTCCTTCACACCCCTTTAGGTGGGAATAATTACTGACGCGGTTCTACAGCTCAATCTGTAGCGAGATGCTTTATCCTGTAAAAAAAAAGAAAAAAGGAAAAAGAAGAAGAAGCAAAGTCACATCTGTAGGAGCACTGTGTGTTTCTACGAGGGCCGGACGTGCATATCTATGACTGTATGAATAGAACTGTGTGCACATCAGTCAAGGAGAAACCATGAATCGGCCTTTACTCACCGCCTTTACTCAGCCTGTCCAAATGGGTTTATAATGTTCTCTGTGGCTTTCCAAAGACTGAAAACATCTCTTCATGGTGTTTTTTTTTATGCTTTTTCACCATTAAGTCTCAGTTCGCTATCAACCAAACACGATATTTAAAGAGAATTAGAACGGAGCGCAAAAATTAACAAATCAGTTCTTGTGTTGTGAAAAGAAATGAAGTGTTTCAATGGCTTGATTGAAGAGCTCTTGACTGCACTGTGTCCCTTTGATTCACACACCAAAACCAAGAGTTGTTTCCTTGGTATGTAAAAAACATCCGGCGTTAGCAACTGTTAGGATGAATAAACACATATATACTTAGCAAATGTATTCACTGTCTCAAAGACACTCACTGGTACTTTAAGGACACAACAGCATCCTGCTGCCAAATAGGAGCCCAAGCAACTGCTCTGGCTTCAGGGACTCGCTGTGTTGCCAAAACACTGTGTGCTCTGTTTAGAAGAAAAACCATTTTCAGTTCATCGTCCCTCTTCGAACAACATTTACATGTTTGTGTCCTCAGGTGTGTTCACATTCTGTAGGCAGAGCCGTTGTTTTTCCTTCACAAAATAAATTCCTAGAATTCACACATTTCTAGAAGTATTTTACAGCATATTTGTTAAAGAGGCAAACGTCTCATTCATTTATACCCTCAGAATGTTGTTTTATTCTGAGTGCAGTGTTAAAATGAACCTGAAAAAAAACATCTAAAACATTTCCACTAAACCTGCTTAATGTGATTTGTTACTCTGTTATAATATCACATGGGAAATGCCAAACTTGGTGTTATTTGGTGACCTTTGCTGCCACCAGCACATCAGGTTCACAGCAATATTTTATATATACCATTTTTAAAAGGTAAAGATGTCGTATAATCTCCTGTGTTTGATGACTTGTGATTCATTGTGTTTGTTGTCAAACACGTCCACTTGTCCCATGTTGCTGGTTGACATTAAACATGAATGAAGTCTGTTGGTGTTGACGACTGACAGCGAGGTCAGTGTTGTTCTCTGGAATCAGTTAATGACGACCTGTGACGAAGACAAATGAACAGACAGCTGCAGCAGTTTGTTTCAGAAACATCATCATATCTTTGTTCAGCCTGTTCGTCTCCGTCTGGGTTTTTTTCCTTCTTCTTATCATTCAGACGCTGTGGCCAATCAGTGCAGGTCACCTCAGTTCTAACTTAAAATATGAAGATCTTGTACCTTTGAGACTGTCTGCATTAATAATTACTGTGTAGTCCAAAAACTACTGCTTTATTATTTGCTTCCAAACAGATCACTGACAGTGAAGGTTGCTTTTATCATATAAAATAGTTGTTGTTGTTTTTTTAAAAAAGTGTTCCTTAGCATGTGCAGGGCAGCTAATTTAGCACAGATTTCAAATTTAAGCAGGCGGGTTTGTCAAATTAAATGATGAAATGAAAAAAATCACTTTAGAAATTGAAGCTTAGCTGGTATCTCAGAATCCTTTTTTTTATTTTCAAATGGCGCCCTCAAAGTATAACCAGACCTGTAGTGTCCTTGAATAAATAAAGGCTGAAGAGTAAATAACACAAGTTGAGAAGACAGATTATTCCAACAGTGCAACATTCACCACGTCCTGCTTTGTGCACAATGAAGCTTTGATTGATCTCACAGTGGAGACGTGTGCAGTGTTACAGCAGCACAGGGGCCCAAGAAACAACCGTAGAAAAATAAAATAAAGAAATAAAAAAATACATAGAACACACACACACACACACACACACACACACACATTTGTTTTTCATTAAAATTTTGATTTCGACCAAATTGAGATTTTGTTTCATACATTTATTTTTTATACTGAAACAATTAATATTTAGTTCTTTCTCAAACATTTCAAAAGCCAGAATATAGTGAAATAAATTAGTTTGTGGTTAAATGTACATGCTGCTATAAAATACTATGAATTGTATATATTACTATAAACTTAATGTTATTTGTTTCACATTTTTATGCATGTAAATAATAAATGAACTAAAATGAAATATTCAATAAATAGCCATATATGTTTGTTATATAGGCTCTTTCCTCAACGGCTATTCAAAACTAAATCTATTCCAGATATTTAAATTGGTGTCGTCAACTTTTAAATCTGCCTCAGCAGGCTTACAATCTGAATATAAGGATGATATATATATATATATATATATATATAGTGGTGCTTTTTCCATATGTGGATGTTCAGATTGTCTGGATTCCCCTGGATGTGGGAAAATAATCATATTGTACAGATCAGTGGTATCTTTCATGAGTAGAAATACTGATAGAGAACTTTTAATATTACACAGATTCACCCATAAGAAGTAAAGTACTGAGTTTTTTACCATAACGTGAAGCAGATTAGTAAACTCCAAAAGTTTGTACGATATCAACGTGATGAAATAAACCCAAAAGCCTGGCTCTGATTAAACGACAGACGTCACCTCCGTTGACCGAAGCAGCGTGGCAGGATGGAAATAGCGATAGGCTCGGTTCACTGACGAGCTAGCATCCTGTGCATGTGGCCGTGACAGGATCTTGGAGCAGATTCCAGTGTGGGATGAAAACATTGGCAGCAAGCCACCATTACGTAACCAGGAGCAGGAGACGAGGAGGAGGAGATTCCTTTGTCAGAGTTCAAAGTGCGCTGTGAGAAGATAATGGCCTCCTTTTATCAGTGTGCCATAGTAATGAGCTTGTTCATCACCTGGGGGAGGAGAGAGAGCCGGGCGGAGGAGACGCTGGGTGGCTGGCTGGGGGGTGCTCAGAGGGGGTGGAAGGCTGAGGAATGCCCATCCATCAGGCGCCATGCTCGGGGTCTGGCCAGAGCCCCAGCCCCCTCAAACATCCAGACCTCTTCATCACTGTCTCTACATGTACGCCACGGAAAAAAATAACCTGTCCTCAGTACCACATATGCAGGAACAGTAACGTTACAGAGAGGTTCATCCAACATGTACATGCTGGTTTTAAATCAAAGACACTGACCACACTCTGCCTTAGGAACAGAAAATCCTACAACAGATGACTGGGTTAGGGTTAGGCTCAACATCTTCAAGATCAAAATGACAGTTTGGCAAGTTTTTAAAAAAAGCATGAAAGTTAATCATTTGTTTAACGTGAACGTTCTTTCCATTCAACAGGCTGATGTGAGCATCAGGAAGACACATCTGCTCTTTACATTCTATTAACTTTAGTTTTTTTATTTAAAAAATAAATTCCTTTTTTCTCTTATTTTATTTGTATTTTTTAAATTAATTTTGATGGTCCTTAGATGCACCTGTGCTCACTTAAAGTCTTAATTATTACTTTTTGTTGTCCATTTATGTCATACATACAGGAGCACAGTCGTCGCCATTCACCCCAACACCACAGAGACCAACGCATTTTAGTCAACTTCAATCACATGTTTGTTTTTTTATATATATATATATATATTATGTTTTTGGCCTTTAAATCTATTGCAAATTTGAGCAAACCTTAAAATGAAGGCAGCAGATAAAAATAAAAAAAAACAGTCATGAATCACAACAGCAAGGCTTAACCTACTTTATCAGATATGGAGTCTGGAACTGTTATTAATCTTGTGCTGAGGTTTCCAGTCTGCAGAAGTACGACACAAAAAAAAGTGTGTTATCATAAACAGGAGATCAGTTAACAGCAGCTTCATGTCTGGAGCTTCTGAGAGGCTGAATCATGCAGAACTTCTCCTTATTTCACTGTCAGTCAGATGTTTGGCTGGGCAGCAGTAGTTTCAGTGCAGGATCTCTGTTTGCTCCGTTTTTTAGAGCTGAAGGACATTTCTGGAGGACAAAGGTTGTGACTGGATGGACTGAATACATTCTGTTTAAACCTAGTCAGCCTCCATCCTGATGTAAGTTCATAGGACCAAACAGGTGCACAATACCTGCACGAGAGTTCAGAATAAAACATATTAGGAAAAAGAAATCCAAAAAGCCTCTCATGTTTTCATATTTTTCAGCCCTGTTGAAGTTCTGATCTTTTTCTTACCGACTTGTTTTTGTTTTTCTCCTGAATGCACGACGTGTCCTTTAAGAAGAGGACGTTTACATTTATTTCCTTCTGATGAAAGGTCAGAATCAGTTCATCCATTAGTCCCACCATCTAAAAATAACCAAGAGTCTCTCATTAGCATCAGGATTTAATCCTCCTTTTCTTTTCTGTGGGTGAAACACCAGACAGCGTTAGAGCAGCAAAAAAAAAAAAGATCCAGTTTTAGAAATGAACTAAAAATAACATGTTGATGGCTGTTACTCTGATCAAACATCAGCTAATTACACTAATTTAAATGGAAGCTTTATAAACCACCAGAGACATGTAGAAGTTGGTGAACGTGTAAAATCAACAGGAATCTGTCTGAGATGTTTTTGTGGCAGCAAATGAATGAAAATGTGCCAGAAGGTTTCCAGGTGACGAGGACATGACGGACTGCCATCCCCATGTGGGGTCGCTGACCTCCACTTTCCTTCTGGTTTAACAAGCATTGCCCCCCCCGCCCCCCCTCCCATCAGCCCCACAGGACATATGAGCTGTGAGGAGGGGGAGGAGGAGGGAGTGCATGTATGTATATGTGCATGTGGTGAAACCTTGCTCTGGGGAAGATCTTGTTCTCCTGGTCGACCTTGAGCGTTCTCATTCATTTCACTGATAGCTCTGAATATGAATATGTTGTGTGAATAGACTGTAAAGCTTCAGCCAGGGCAGATGTTCAAATAAGTAGAGCAAAGCATTAAGTGTGCTAAAGCTGCCGGGTTGAGATCCCAGCGGGGCTGCCCTGTGCACACTGTAGCATTTAGAATGCAGGTGCTGTAGAAGGCCATAGAAAATGTGTCTGTTAAATAAAAACAGTATAACCAGCGCTTATCAGATGCATTAAAAAGCCCAGCGGGAACCAAGAGTGGAATTCTGAGTGCACAAATTAATACTTCCTAACCTGGAATGAATAAATTCAGCCTGAAATCACCAAATAATTCCCTCTTATTAGACTAACAGGCGTTCTGCAGTTATTGCAGCAGAAACTGGAATAACAGGTTGTTGTGGCCGTTCTGGTCCTTCAGGGCCGAGGCACACTGAAGTCATGTCCTAAAGCCTATTTAAATGAACAAGATGTAGTGTTTCTCTACCAGAGTGGATTTGAAACAGACATGCTGGTAAATACCATCAGACAAAGTCAATAATCAGACACACAGACACAGTTTTAGTGATTTCTTTGGGGTACATGCATCAGCAATGGAGGAGGTTTGGAGGAATGAGAGCGTCATTGTTCAAATCCTGTGGCTTCATTCCCTCATACTGATAACAGAACATATGAGTGTTTATTCCTGGTAATGCTTCACTGCCTCATGCAGACGATGTGCTGCTTGTAATGCAGGACAAATAAAAGTCTCAAGTCATGAAGAATCTCTAAAGACTTCAATACAGTTTGATCTAAATTTCAGACTGAGTCTTGGCTCTGCTTCAGGTTTTAAACTGTTTTGTGTTAAACTGTGGGAGAACATATTTCTGTCTGGTTTTTCAGCGAGTGCTGATGTTTTATTCCTTCACGATTTCACCGCCTCGTCACTTTCACTTCTGAATCCTATCATTCACAAATACTTATCTGATCTTATCGGGCCAATAATCTTTCTGCCCACTTACCAGGAAACAATCAGCTGTTGGATGTTGCTCTCACCACATCCCCACCATCACCCAAACCTCCACATTCATCTGGAAATCCAGCTCATTCTGCACCTGCTGGCTTTTCTTCACCACCACTGTCTGACTGTCCCATATCTTTGTTTGGTTTGATTTCTACTCTGTATCCAGCTTTCTATCCACCACAACTATGAGTCTGATGGTTCTGAAAATAATAATAACAATAAAAAAGTATTCTGAAGAATATTTAAGGATAGTGTAACCTGGGTAAAGATTCCCCTCTGACAGAGGTTGTTTATTTTCTTTTATATAGTGAATATGAAGAAGTGTGTTTAAGTTACCAGATTTAGGAGACAGTTTATCAAACAGAATACAATTTTGTATTTAGAAAAC
>NW_007579444.1:0-72805 GCF_000690725.1 Stegastes partitus
GTAGATTAATTAAAGTGCTTTAAGCCACGGATAGGTTTGTGGTTTGTTTTTTTTTTGCTTTGTTTATGCTTCTTTCTTTTTTTTTTTTAATAGTTTTTATTAACACTGGCATTCAAATGATGGACGTTTTTTGGCTGTATTAAGTGCTGCTGCTGCTTAAATGGTAACAGACGTATAAAACTGTGACTCAGCCAACTGTTTCTTTGCCTTTACTGTAGCTTCTTGCAGTCGATGTGTTGCAGGCGCTTAGCTCCACTTCCTGTCTACTTAAAGGGGATTTTACACATCAGAGTATGCTTAGAGGCAGTGGGGAGGACTACTGTGAAACAGCCAGATGAAGCTTCTTGTGTTGGCTGAATACTGAGTTTGTAAAGCAAACAGGTCTTTTGGTGTGGAGTTACAACGAGTTAGAAGAATGCTGGTAATAAACCACAAGACGTGGTATCTCTGGCTATGTTCTATCAACTTTGCTACATCAGCAACAAACTCTTTTAATATTGTTGCTGGTCTTATTCAAGTGAAATGTGAACAATTTCAAATCAATCAAATCAAATCAAGTTTATTGTCATTTTGCTGTACATACAGCAGTAATACAGGCAAGATGAGAGAGCGTTTCTTCAGGATCCAATAACTAAAAGCATTTAAATAAAGAAGTGTTTGCATATCTGGATCAGCAGTTCAGCATTCTGACAGCTTGTGGAATGAAGTTGTTCATCAGTCTGGAAGTTCTTCCTTTAATGCACCAGAAACGTTTGCCTGATGGCAGCAGTTCAAACAGTTCATGGAGAGGGTGTGAGGAGTCCCTGACAATGTTCAGTGTCCTGCTTCTGCAGTAGCTCTGGAAAAGTTCAGAGCTAGCTGTCTGTCTGTCCACCTGGAACGATGTCGTCCTGTCCAGCTGTACGTCCGTCTGGGATGTTGTCATGGAGCCATGTTTCTGTAAAAACAAACACACAGCAGTCTTTTCACTCTCTGCAGGTTTGTCCCAGCAAACGCTCCAAAATCCAGCTTGTTGTGGAGGGAGTGGACATTAGAGAGTAGGAGGACGGTACTGCTGGTCTGGAGGGGTTAACATTTAGTCTAGCATGGATCCCGGCTCACTTCCTCCTCCTTTGTTTACGTTCATACTGCTTGCGTTTCCTTCTCTCTTGGGTAACTGACGGCTTAGTCTCCAATCGGACTCCGTGTTGGTAGCATTAATAAGAGCATTAATAAACCTAAATCAAGTCACCTGTTGGTGTGAGCACTCCTCCTCAAACAGCAGAAGCTCAGTAAAGCCTTAATTATAATTTCTTGGGAACATGCATACAGACAGCTGCAAACACCGCAGAGATGTAGTTACTATTTAAAATACTTGCTGGAAATCTGCTCGGTGTATTCAACAACTCCAGGTACACTGGCATCCATACATAGGTCGCATCTATGTAGCAAAGTTGCCATCTGGCTCCATGTGAAGACCAAAATTAGTGTCCACACTGCAACCACGCTACATATGTGGCATAAGTAGATAGACCTACTGCACATGTATGAAAATGGAGTCCTACAAATGGACTTCCAGCAGACTAAAAAGAAAACCCAGCTGGAAGGCCAATCCATGCTTTCTATGTCCGCAAGGGTCCGACTGTCCACTCTTGGGTCAACTGCACATCCATCCATCCATTATCTATGCATCGCTTAATCCTCACTAGGGTCACAGGGGGGTACAGGTGATACCCTGGACAGGTCACCAGTCTACCACAGGACAACACTTAGAAACAGACAACCAAGCACACTCACATTCACACCTACAGACAATTTAGAACCGAGCCACCTTGCAGCCCTTCAACTACAAATCCCAAGAAAACCAATGGTTCTTAAGATAAACGCTTGTTTTGAGGAGAGATTGTGAGCAGTTCTCGATCATCTACACCTTTATATTTCATCATTACAAGAGTTCCTAATTGAAATAGTCATTTTTTTGATGTGTAAATGCATTACACTGACAGAGCTGAAGTTCTACATGTTTGTGCTCTATCCACCCACTGTGTTATTCAGAGTGCTACAACCCAACCTGTAACTAACTGCTACATCCTGTTAAAAAGTCCAAAGTCCCAAACGTTCACTCTCATTCACCACCAGAGTTTTTCTGTGTTTGATGTGAAGGACAATGCAACTGTCTGACCTGCTGTTGTATGAATAAAACCGCGTGCTGTCTGTTTTTAAAGCCCACATCTGTCATGCTGAAGTCATGAATTGCCCTTTAGGTGTCATGTTCTCTAGTGACCCTGTTACTGTGTTCAGTTGTAGCGTATAAAGAAATATAAAGAAAGCCTTCCATGTGTGTCTACTGCCTACTTCTGATCAGGGCTCAACACAAATCCTGACTACTTACTTTGAAACAAGCCGACTCATTCATGTGCTGCTACACAGGATTAGCATTTTTTGGTGGTTATTTTTCGACTACAACAGGAGCGTGGGTCAGTGCATTACAATATACAGAAAATACTGTATATAATCTTTTACCACCCCATGATATAATATCTTAAGTTGTTTTTTATGGAGGAGTTATGTCTCACAAGTCGTCTTCTTGCAGATCAAACTGAACAGCAAAGGACTGATCTTCTCTGTGGGGCTCCTGCTGGCGTCTGTGTTCATGACGGTGAGTTTCTGAAGAACACTTTCTGCCTCTGACATCTTTCTTGTTTCTTCGTACCACGCTCGTCTTTATCCGCCCGTCTCCTGATCAGCCGGTTGTCCTCTCTTTGCTTCCCGTCCGTGCAGGTCCTTGGAGTTCACCTCAACAAGTGGACGCTGGACAAACGTCTGGGTTTCATTTGTCTCCTCCTCTACGCTGTCTTCCTGTGCTTCTCCTGCCTCATCGAGTACAACATCTTCACCTTTGTCAACCTGCCGACCTGCCGGGATGACTGAGACACACACACATACACTGTGCATGCACACACACACACACAAACACACACACACAAACACAGGGAGTGGTGTTTACAAGGATCCTAAGTCAAGTATTACGTAGGTAGCTTGTAGTGTTCAATGAAACAAATCTCAACCTAATCAGTAAAAATTAATTGCAAACACGATTTCACACGGACCCGATTCACTCCTGCTTCTTGTCTCACTGCCAAGAAGACGTCCCACTCGTTTTTTTTCCTGCTTGTTTTCCTGCTCGGTGCAATATGGAGCTGCTCTGGTGTTTACTCCTGACCAGACCAGAGCGTGGGACTGATTCCAGGAGCAGAGATGGAAATGACTGACTCATTACAAGCCCTCACACAGGACAGCACCGAGGACGACTACCGCAAGCACACACATACACACAAAAAAGAAAAAAAAACGTCTTTGTCCAACTACCGCTCGCTTCCGACGTGAGGACCTTATATTTTGAACCTCTCTGTATTTAGGTGTAATGTTTCCTAGCTGCTAACCTTTTCCTGACGGGAGAGGCGGGTCTTTTAGATCTACTAGTAAAGAGTAATAATGATAAAAGCAATGATGTAAAGGGGAGGGAGGGGAGTAGTTTAGCGCTGTGGTGCAGATAATGAGGAGCTGTTTAGACAGAGTCAGGGCCACGTGTCAAGTCTTTAGGCAGAGAACAGAATCTGTTATGCAGATGAGCACATTTTCAAACACCATTATCTTCGGACTATTTTTACTTCTGTCATGTGCTCATAATTAAGTCTGCTGGGTGACTTTTCTAAATTGTGTTTTCAGACGTACAGCTACAAGTCTCCACCTCCACAGAACCAGGGCATTATCCCGGCACCTTTTTTTATAAATTAACTCACAGCTGTAGCTTTTTTTTCTTTGGTATTGATTAGCTTTTTGTTCCATTTCCCTTCTGTAAATAGCCCACCCCTGTAAATACCCCCCAGATGTCCTATTTATTATTTATTCATGTCATACGCACATTTCTCCTCTGGAGGTCACAAAAACACCTTTCACACAAGGTTTAATTTCTGGAGTCCACACCGAGATCTCCTCAGATAACCACTCGTGTACAAAAACAAGCACAATTTCCTCTGAGGGTGTTTCGCTGATTTCATTTGATTTGGATTTTGTAGTTCTGTGTGTGGATGTGAAATACAGAAGTCAAAGTTGCACTGAAAAGCTTTCGCAGGGAGACCGAGGTGGCTCCTGCTCATGCGTGCTGATTATAAGGAGAAGATCCTTGTAAAATGAAGCAGGTTTATATGGAATTCACAGATTCAAGAAGTAAATGTATGTCTTTTTTGCTTTTTTGGGGGAAGGGGGATTGTTGTTGTCATAGTCTGTGCTGCCACCCAGGAACAATAACAATAGACTGCTGCTTTTTCTCCTCTTGAAAACACTGACCAAATAGACTCTAAACAGCGGTGGCATTATTCACAACGTCAGCTGGACGGGGTTTTTTCCTCTGTGGTGGATGGACGTCCTGCTTCACTCCTGTGCAGCCCAAGACAGAGTACAATATTTAAGTGGCAGTAAGGTAGAACTAGAGTAATGATGCAGGACTTTCACCCCAACTCTTTAAGGTTGGGTGGGGGTCCAACTTTATTTTTATCCAGGAGTTCTTTGTATTTTGTAATGCCTAATGTCTAGATTTGTCCAGATATGGTAGGTTTGTGGTACATAAATATTCTTACTAGTTTTTAGAGCATGTACAATGTGGTTTGTGAAACCCTCCGAGGGATTTTTATTCCACTGCAGGCCAGCGAAGTCGCACTGTTCCTCAAAGACTTTGAGTGACCGCTCATCAGAGTGTCGATTCTCACACAGTACCCATCAAAATGTCAGCTTTTTCCTGCACATCGGCTCATTTGAAATGTCAAGTGCCCTACTTATGTTTGTTTTGTTTTCACTAAGGGAAAACTATTGCTAAAACGAAAAAAAAAAAAAAGAAGCTATGTCTGACTTGTTTCAGGTACTTTGTTAATTTATTGATTAGTAATATAAAAGGTCAAATCTGAGAAGTACTGTCTTTCGAATGTACAAATAATTAATGTTTTTTATGTTTCTATATCCTCCATATTTATTGATTTCACAGACGCAGGCAGAGTACTCTGTGCTATGACCGGACAACAGGGTTTGAATCTAAAGTAATGCAATAACTATGAGCTTACAGATATGTAAATATGCCGCTTTAATAATCGAAGATCGATTTATAGTAGAGTTTTAAAATGTATTCAAATTGTAAATGATGTCCGTCGATATCAGCTTGTCATTCTTTATGAAATGATTCATCACTGACAACAACAATTTAAAACAGGACTGTTATTAACATGCAGAACCAGACAGCTGTAAACATTCCTAATAAGCTAAACTGTTCAAATCATTATCAGACACTATTACAATATCTGCAGGATGGGAGCCCTTGATATTTACAGTCTGAGGTAACTTTTTATTGATCATTAGCAGTTCTATCAGGGTAGAAATGTTGTATCTTTTTCTAAATTATTTCTTTCAAAGTTTCCCTGAAAGAATTCTCTAACTTGGTGCTCATTCAAAGTATAAAACTAAAACACTGTACAAAGTACCAGGCGCTGTGTTGGGTTTTATGCAGGTTCTGATTTCCAAAGAAAATCTATGGAAGCCCATTTTTGTACGAAAAAAGAAAAAGATAAATGTTGGGAGCGAAATCATTTTAAAAAGTACCCATGGTTAAATAAAGTCATGAGTCAAAATTCTAGTGTTGAATGAAAATGTGAAAGTGAACATCTGAAGAAGTCAATCGTTATGCTTATCTGCCACAACATTAAAATCAGCTGCATAGTATTGTATAAGTGTCCCTTTAGAGCCCAAGTCAGCACCTGAAACTCTTGGTCGTGCTCCTCAACTGGTTCCTGAACAATGTTGCAGTGTGGCAGGAGCATTATTATGCCGCCATGAAGGGGTGCAACAATGTTAAGTAGGTGCTACATGTCATAGTGATATCCAAATGAATGCATGACCCAAAGTTTAGCCTGACACTGCTCTTTGTTTTCTTGCCATCCTGCTGCCATCTTTTCCTTAGTTAAGTGATGCACACATGCATGAACTGTAAGAAAGTGTGATTCATCAGACCAGACCACCTTCTCCCGTTACTCCATAGTCCAGCTCCTATACTCATGTACCTGTTGCCGATGGTTTGGTCAGTGGATAGGGGTCAGAATGGATGCTATGACCAGTCTGCAGCTACACAACATCACACACAGCCAGCTGTGACCTGCTGTGTTGGAGATGCACTGACCCAGTCATCTAGGCATGACACCATGCTCCTTGTCAAAGTCACTCAGATCCTTTTTTTGTGCTTACATCAACTTCAACAATTGACTGTTCATTTGCCGCTTAATACATCCCACCTCTTGACAGGTGTCAATGTAACGACAGAGTCAATGTCATTCACTTCACCTGTCAGTGGTTTTAATGTTGTGGCTGATTCACCAAAATTATGAGAACATTTTGAAAATTCTACAAATTTTTAAGCTTGATCAAAATGTTTGCTAAAATGTAAGCGTTTAAATGTGACAAACATTGACACTATTTGGATTTAAAAAGTCGTTTTCATACTTACGTCCTTACAGTTTTGCCTCCGTATTGAATAATTTAGCCTCAATATCTCATAAATTGACCACTTTTGATTTTATCTGCACATCATGTAGACTTAATATTACTTAATTTGGATTTTTAAAGTCCCCATTCTTAGATACTGTCTCCTAATTTTTACATGGTGTCTGATACATATGACTTTAAAAGTAAACGATGTTATGACTTACTGTCATAGCACTAATTTTAGAATGAGTTATTGCATTTGTGTCAGGCTTCATAATAATTCTTGTTTGCTCTGTCAGAACTGGGCCTCCATATATACGTGTAAAGACCTGCAGCTATCTTAACGAATGAGCTGGCAATTATTAACTTTGAGTGTACCAACTGACTACTGTCTCTATATTGCTTATAGTTTGTACAGAATCCCAGCAGTTTCCAGGAGCATTCAGAGAATTTAAAACTGCATATCAGTCCCTCTCTATGTAATCATGGGAAGGCAGCAAAAACTAAGATTATCTTGTGTCACTCTCAGATTGCTGGTATTTTGATAGTCAACACTGTTGAGGTGAGTTTCAAAACATCAACATTCAGTGATTTTAGTAAAGTCAAAATTAACACGTATAGTAGCTCCATCAGTAGCTACTGACTCCCTCCTGCTGAGTCTTGGTAGGTTCACCCATTCTGTGTCATATCATATGCTGACTGTTATAGACAAATCACTATCAGTCATCCATCTCATCATTAGCACCTGTACAAACCAGAGAATTTCTTTTGGTTGATTATATTTATAAGAAAATATCTGTATCCTGCACTTTAGCATAGAAGCAAACTCCCAGTATGCTCCAGATGATTTGGTTCATTACATTCTGTGCTGCCATTTCCTGCAGGTACCTGAACATCAGGTAGCACGTCTCTGAAATGAACCAAAACACCACGAAGACGCTCACATTCTGAAACGAAGCATCTTGTAGAGGAGATTTCTAAATAATTTGTGATATTCACATGGGTGATATATTGCTGATGTACATATGCATATAAATAGGTGTAAATGTATTTATATATTTTTTGTCTCAATCTGTATATCTGTTGAATATATTTTCATAGATCCTAGGTCTCCCTCGTACTCCCCTTTGTTTTGACGTGTTTGGGACCTCTGATACTCTCGTCCTTTGTTTACTCGCATGGAGATATTTCAATATAATAAATTATTTATGTTAAAAAAGTCTAATGGGTTTTTAGATGGCACTGGATGTAGTTTGAATTGGATATCCTAGATGACTGCATGCGGCTGCTAACATAGGGTATAAGAAGAGATGAAGAGTGCGAGTGTTTGCAGATGATGTTTCTCTACGTATCCGAGCTTTACCTATTCCTACACAAGAAACTTTTCAACAGAATGGTTTACTTTGTGTTTAGATGTTTCAAATGTACTTTTAGAGATCATTTTGCTACCTGAGCATTAATAAAGTTGTCTTTGCTTAAGGTAACACCATCTGCTGTGTTGTAGTGAGTTTTTGTTGGGCCTGTTAGCTCACACATACATGCAGAAACTCACTACCAATGTCGTTTTTTATTTGTCAGTTCAATTCAGTTCTATTTGTCTGCTGCCAATTTACAACACAAGTCATTTCAGGGCACTTCACATAGTAAGTTGAAGACCTAGCACGACTATATTGTAAAGGCAAACCCAAGTGATTCTTTTTGAGCTGCTCTTTGGTGGAAAAAAAAAAAATAACTCCCCTTTAAAAAGAAGTACCCTCTGCCAGAACCAAGGGCAGCCAGTGGTTGAGGGGAAGGAAAAGGGGAGACAGAAGGACAGCAGAGACGACAAACAGACAAACAATGCATAAGAGAACAATATACAGTTACTGCAGAACAGAAACATGTAGCTCTAGAACCAAAGATTCCTGAAGAGAGAACAAACCACAAACTCCAGGGGCCTCATTTATCATCAGTGCGTTCACATAGATGTGTGTGTAGTGAGTGCGTACGAACATTCCCACGCAAAGTATGGAATTTATCGAGCTGTACTTATGCTTAGGAATGTGCGTAAATATACGCACAACTCTGATCATGCGTACGCACATAATCTAGCAGTAGAACAGTGAAACTACAAATGGAAAGCATTCAGGGATTTTGGAGGTTGGAGATATGCGGCATTTCCCAACCATCACTGAGCAGGATCGTGCCAGCAGTGTTGAATGTCTTAACTCTCCTGGCCCCAGCCTACATCCAGCTCCCTTACAGCCATCACCAATGAACCCAAATCAAACAGGAAATTCATTGCTAGATTCCCAAACATAAGTGGAGCCATAGACTGCACCCACATTGCAATCAAAGCAGCATTACTAAACGCATTTAATTATCCATCCATTATATATACACCACTTAATCCTCAGTAGGGTCGCAGGGGGCTGGAGTCTATCCCAGCTGACTCAGGGTGAAGGCAGGGTTCACCCTGGACAAGTCACCAGTCTATCACAGAGCGACACTTAGAGACAGACAACCAAGCACACTCACATTCACATCTACAGACAATTTAGACAATCACCAATTAACCTCAACATATTTTAGGACCTTGTGGGAGGACGCCAGAGAACCCGGAGAGAACCCACGCTGCACGAGGAGAACATGCAAACTCCACGCAGAAAGATCCAGGTGCCCCCACTGGGATGTGAACCGGCGACCTTCTTGCTGCGAGGCAACAGTGCTACCCACTGCTCCACTTTGCAGCCCACATTTAATCAAGGTAATAGAAAAGGGTTTCATTCAGTCAACATACAAATAATCTGCGATGCACATGTGTTGCTATCCAATGTTGTTGCCCAATGGCCTGGAGGAACGCACGACTCATTCATTGGGCAGAACAGCTCGGTTGCTGCGTCTCTAAGTGGGAGCTGTTGAAGATGGCTGGTTTATTAGTGAGTGTTACAGAGTGTGGAAATGTTTTTGCTGGACTTGTTATGTTATGTACTAAAACATCTCATCTGTAGGTGATCAGGGTTATCCACTGGGTGAAAGCTGGATATTCATTTGCAGTCATTTCTCTTTTATGGGCTGTGACATGTTTTGTGGCACCAAGTTTAACATCAAACCACTTTTAAAATTTCTGCCGGTGATCTGTTCTCTGAGCCAACAGAAATAACTGCACTGGTTATCATGTCTCATGCAGCATTTTTCCTTTTGTTGGTTATCTCAACATTTAATGCACCAAAAGATATTTTCTGGTTTGCTTCAACCTCACTGACAAGGACCTTGATCTCAGTTTAGGAAAAGTTCCTCTTTTTCGCCCTTTTTGCCACCATGATGACGACAGGTGAGGAAAAAATAAATCTTCACTTGCTTTATAAAGAGGCGTGTTGTTGTCATATATGGTTATTTGGAGGCGCTGAAGGCAAAGTGCACGAGCACGGAGGTTAAGAACAAGTGGGATTTATCAACACTGATGACTAACTGATGTGCTGACAACCCACATACGCACATTTGATAAATATAGATTTTGTTGTACTTGTACGCACACACTAAATTTCATTCGTACGACAGAATTTGAAATCTTTTCTACGCACTGATGATAAATGATGCCCCAGGAGGGTAAAGACACAAAGTTATTGAGATGCAATGGTGATGTGTAAATGTATAGAGAGTAGTGGAGAGGTTCCCAGTGCATCATGAGAAGCCTGCAGCAGTATAACTAAATGTTAGGGTCACCTAAACAACTCTAACTATAAACCGTCTGAAAGTTTTAAGCGTAATCTTTAAAGCAGAGAGGGTGTCTCCTGAACCCTCTTGTTCAGGAGTGACTGGAAAATGAAGGTGGACAGACAGCTCGGTGCGGCATCAGCAGTAATGCAGGCGCTGTACCGGACTGTTGTGGTGAAGAGGGAGCTGAGCTGCAAGGCGAACCTCTCAGTTTACCAGTCATCTACGTCCCAACCCTCACCTAAGGTCACGAGCTCTGGGTCGTGACTGAAAGAACGAGATCGCAGATACAAGCGGCGGAAATGCGCTTCCTCCGCAGGGTGGCTGGGCTCAGCCTTAGAGATAAGGTGAGAATCTTAGACATCTCGGAGAAGAGCCACTGCTCCTTCGCATCGAAAGGAGAGGCTTCCTCTGGAGTTTTTCGGAACACGTCTACGTGGGAGGAGACCCTGGGGCAGACCCAGAACCTGCTGGATAGATTATATCTCGCAGCTGACCTGGGAACGCCTCGGGATCCCCCAGGAAGAGCTGGAAAGTATTGCCGAGGGGAGAGTGACCTGAAATGACCTGCTCCACCTGCTGCCTCTGCGACCTGACCAGATAAGCGGAAGAAAATGGATGGATGGATGGATGGATGGATGGAAGGATGGATGGATAGACGGACGGAAGGATGGATGGATGGACGGACGGAAGGATGGATGGATGGATGGACGGACAGACGGATCCTGCAGAGGATAAAGAGGTGTATACATATAGATGGATGAAAAATTCTGAACATGACATTTTCGCAGAAATGTCCAAATAACATAGAAACACAATTTTCATCCCATCTCTAACACAAAGTCTTACTGTGTCTTGTTTCTGTCAGTTTCAGCCAAAAGAAATGTATTGTTAAAAAAAAAAAACAACAACTATGAATCACAATTTGGCATTGATTATTTTGGGCTTAACGATATATAGTAGATTCGTTTAGTCAGTTTCACTGTATTTGATAACCCAGTTTAAACGATTATCTAAAACATGCATGTGTTCCTGTTTTTCATTTTCCTGCTGAGATACTTCATTGCTCCCATGCAGTATTAGGTGTCATACAGTTGTCCTCAGATGTATTCATACCCTTCCATTAAAGAAAAGGCAAAATTCACAATAGTCACTAAAGTAAGTAGAAACTGAAAAAAGTAATAATAAATAAAAATTTACTAAATTATAATTTAGTGAAATAAGACATTGCTTCTGAATTGTGGTTGAAAAGAATAATTAAAATAAAAATTTTTTTAAAAAAAACTGTCCCAGACAATTAGAGCCCTTTGCTGATGAGCAGTGGGCCAAAATCAAAACACCTGTCAACAGGTGCAGAAGTCTGATTGAGAGTTAAGTTACTGCCTCAAAGGGTTGCTCAACAAAATATTAGTTTACGGGTCCCATCATGCTTGTTTGCTTGTTTTTTAATATTTCTGTTGAACCACAACTCAAAAGCAATGTCATGATTTTCATTAAATTTTTTATTTATTATTACTTTTGTCAATTTCAGCTTATTTCAGTGACAGCTGTGTTTTTCCTTCTTTAATGGGAGGCTATGAATACATTTGAGGACGACTGTAAATTCAGGTTCCAGGTAGTTTTGTATGCTGCTGTGAATATGTGACACATGAGCACAACCTAGTGGTCAGAAACTGGTTTAACATGACTTTGGCACCAGCCCTCTGATCAAATACAAGGATACAGTCAGAGATGTAATTCCATTTCCAACATTTATTAAGTGCAAAAGAATATTTATGATATCAATGACAGATGGATGCAAATGACATTGTGACACCACCAAGAATATTTTAGACATGGAAAAGCCGTCTGTGAAAAATCCCCGCACAGAGACATATAAATACTCACTTAGTTAAAGAAAGTTAGATTACAATAACACGGCAGTACGTGTGAATTAAAACTTTGAACACTTGGCTCCCAGAGATATGTAAGATGAGCTCCGTACAGGTTATATACACACCATACACGGCATTAATGCGACTCAACTGACGGCTCTTGCTTTTCCTTCAGCCACGTTACTTTCACTTCTCTCTGCACTGACATCGCCTCACACATGAACATTTCTTCCTTACGCAAAACAGGAATGAATGGAGTGATACAGTTCAGTTTATTCAATAAACAAACAGCACGAGAATTTCATTTTCCAACTACTGAAACTGTTAAAATTCAAGTATTTATGTCAGTATCACACTCAACGCGGATCCGTCTCGGTACTCTTCCCTCTCCTGTTATCGTCACCTAACTTTCTAATATCAGCATGTCTGACTGTGTGGCGCCTCAGACCAGCTTAGAGGTCCACACAACCGTCTTGTAACTGACCATTACATCATCCTTTTTTCTCACCAGGATATAAACCTTTGTCAGTAGTAGTCCTTGTCAAAAGTGAGAAAGGGCAGCCAGCCACTGTTCCTCCATCCCATGTTGTCCATCTAAGTGGAGAAGATAACAAGCAACATCCATCTGGTATCTAACAGTCTTATTCATATCGCCAGGATACTCCGTAAATACATCAACACTGGCAGACGTGCCTGTTTCTGACATTAAACACAAACTACATGCAAGAACAAAATTTCACTACATATTACAATGTTAATCCTTAAGATGATCATAGAAAAGGTTTTATACTGTTTTTTCTTTTTACTAACATCTTTAGCAAAAGTATTGATCCCTGTGTAGGCACTTGTTCTTATTTCAAATTTCAGTGATAATGTTGGGATATTCCTGAAGATATGCAGCTGTATGCACAAGAAACGCTACTTGCTGGAAGGATGAAGTGAAATCTGTTGGTGTTAAAAGTCCAGTTCATGCTTTCTGCATCAGCGAGGGTCCACATGATGTTATCATTCACCCAAGTCTGTGAGGGTCCATACATGTCTGCGTGCAGGCCAAAATATGTGGAATGCATATGTGCAAGGTAAGCTTTTGCGGTATCAAAAAATGCTTGTTTAGAGGAGCAACTGTCTGAGAACCATCCACATTGTTATAATTCATCATTTAAAAAGTTGGAATTGAAGTTGTTGCTGTTGGACTTTGGAGAAACTTTGATCAAGCACAGTGGCAGGTTCTAAAATCTTCAGAACTTCTGTGCTATGTCCACCTACTGTGCTTGACATACCTCAGGAATATTACCTGACACAGTGCTACAGCCATTACAGCGAGTGTCAGACCTACAGCGACCTATTGCAGTATGAATAGAACTACGTCTGCATCAGTTCAGCACGCAGGGATGCAGAAACCATGAACTGGACTCCGCTAGTGTCTAATGTAGCCACAGCACCGATTCAATATTACCTTCTAATGTGGGTCAATAGAGTAAAGAAACCAACATTTCAGTAAGTTACGGCACTTTATAGTGTCTTTTATTGTATATACATGTCCTCTTAATAAGGTTGTTGCTATAAAATGTTTTGTTTCCCCCAAATGACCAGAGGTCCGTTTCACAAAGCAGGTTTAGTGAAACCGGACCCCAGAACTGTTACTTTAAATGGAACCTTTGGAAAAATGACATTGCTATGTGCATGATTCACCACTGGGTGCCACCAAATCCATGGAAACACACAATCAAAAGGATTACTCATTTAAAAACACAAACAACAAGCTAACAGTTTACCAGCAACTGTAAAAAATAAAATTTCCTTCTATCACCTAAATAAACTATATGGATACGTAAAGTGACTGATCAAACGTTAGTCTCATGTGTGTTTGAGATCAGATTTCCCTCCATGTACCCTAAAGGTAGCATCAACAGTGAAGCAGCAGCGTGAAGACAAGCCTGTCAACACTTTCATCTGTGTTTAGACTCTTAGAGCTGTGTTCACTGAAGTGTTGCTCTGATGCCAAATCCAGAAGCAACAAAGTAAAAATAACTGCATCTTTCTCATTTCCTTCCCTCCTTTCTTCTTTTCCTCTTTCAGTCGTGTCTGTCAGACAGAACTTTCCAGTGAGGGGATGTTGACTGAGACAGACGTGTCATCTAAAAGGAGAAGTCAGGCTTTGTAAAGACTGGCACGGCACAGCATGTTGCCCAGCTGAACCCTTTCAACATGTTGCCCCATTTATGGCTCATGAACTGTGTTTGTTAGAGAGAATGGGAGATACTGTGGCAACTGTGAGACAAAGAGTCTGTTCAGGCTTCACTTGCTGCTACAGTCATATGGAGATGGAGCTGCTGTCGAGGTGATTGGGCGGCAGGCTGAAACTCAGGGATGGGCTGAGGCCTAAGCCAACACTGGGTTGGGAAGAGGCGGGTGACAGGTCCGTGTTGAGGACATTCAGGTTGGCCTGAGGGTCAGAGGTCAAGCTGAGGTCATTGAGGTTGGGTGTAGTATCGAGGTGAGCTGACGACTGGGTGCTGCTGTTGGCCACACGGCGGAAAACAAAGTGGAAGGGAGCGGCCTCTGCGCGGCTGTGGAGCTCCGCCTTTATCTTCTGAGGGTGGGTGTCCGGGGCCAGCTGCTGGCTGTTGCCCTCCATCAGCAGGAACAGGCCATAATTCTCAGGGTCGGACACTTTAAACTTGTGGGCGCACAGCTGGCACACCTCCTCCACGGTGGCATAAGGTCGGACCTGCAGAGTCTTGGCAGTGCAGCCGCTGTCGAGCTCTTGCAGCGCCACCCGCAGGTAGTTCTGAGGGACATTCAAGAGGAAACACAGTCAGATACTCTACAGGAGTTCTGTCACACCAGCTGCTAAAGCAAAGACCTGAAGCTGAACTTGCAGCACTTGTTTGAGCAGCCAAGAGGCTAGAAAACCTCCATGTGTTTAGCAGTCGGAAGCTGAACTGTCACAAATAGACAGAAAATAAATGTGAACGACTCTGAAAGTGTCGACACAAAGGAGCTAAGAACAATTTCAAGTAAAAAGCATGGACTGTCTCGAGTGGACTTAAACATTGTGTGGCACTTGGTGTTTCTTTCTTTGAATGCTCCTTTAACGTGGGGTATACGTGTCTATTTGTTATGTATTATATTTCCATCAGGAATTCTGCTGTGCTTCAATTTGTATTCATTAAAAACAGCAGAAATGAAGCATGAACATTTTTAATCAAAGAGTCTCGAAATGCTTTACAATGGAAGAACTGAACTCATTCCAAGACAACTGTAAGAAGTGTTTTAATCTTATGAGCCCAAGTATGCTTTCAGGATCATTTCTTTACCTTTACTTTGAAGCTGTTAATGGCAGGAGAGATTTCTTTTCATGAATGTATTGGGAAGATTGTCTGGAATCTGGCCATATCAGAACCATGATGGTGGGATACTGTATGAATTCAAAATTGTAAAAAGTCTGTGCCTTGGGCCTATGGGAAGCAGGTGTTATTACTTTAATAAGAAGTGTGAAAACAGCTAAAGAAATTAGTGAAAATATCACTTTTCAGATCTGATCTGTCTTCATGATGTCAGTATGCAGGTAACTATGATTCAATTTGATGTAAATATCTATTTTCCCGCCAACACTTACTCACACAGCCGAGCAGCTAGCATTGTTGGAAATGTCAAGTTGTGTAGTTTCATTTCAAGTGATCAACAAAATCAGCCCTGGTGCCAAGATGCAACCTCTGTAAAAATGATCAAAATGTTCCCCTAAAGTGTCCTGTGCAGCTGTTTGTGCTCACCTGGAAGTCATCAATGGACGGTGCAGAGCGCTGGGTGGTGCGTCGACGGTGCCACTGGTGGAGTGTGTCTCTTGTTTCAGAGCTCAGCACTCTGGCTGCCTGCTCCTCCTGGAAGTTCCTGATCAGGGACATTGCTCCATATGCACTGGTCAGGTAGTAGCCACCTGCACAGGCACACACAGAGGGAGAGAATTTACAACACAGAAGCTGTAAGAAGCCTGGTTTCCAAAGGAACTGTGTGGTGTGAATAGATCCCTGGTGAAGGATCTGTAGAATTTACAGCCACCTTCTCCATGGAGCAGTGAGGGGTCCAGAAGCTCCATCATGTAAAGTATCTCATTGTCCAGCTGAGGCATGTCACACTGGGCCAACACGTAGGTCAGCATGGGCAGAAAGTCGTCAGCACCATACAGACGACCTGAGACACACACACACAGCATGATGGTGAAATACACACATTTCATTTCATCATTTAATACATATGAACTGTATGAGCTGACTGAAGGGTGACTCGGTCTCTGTACTGTAGGAAAACAGGACAACTGTCAGGTGTGTACCTGAATTGTCCTCCATGATGGTGTAAATGAGCTTGCAGACCCTCAGCAGCATGGTGACCTTCTTCTCTGGGGAGTACAGTTTACACATGGTGTGGAACTTGTGCTTGATCTTCTCGATGGCCACAGGGTCTGGAGGCAGCGTGTCAGCCACCCCCATTTCCTGCGGATGCCGGGCCTTGGCCAATGACAGGTTCTCCTTCAGCTCCTGCCACGCTCCGCTGCGCACCTGGAACTCTTGCAGGGCTGCGCTTACCACCGGTTTGAGGGGCTTCAGGACACACTTGTGCATGGCCTTTTCCAGGACTCGGTCTGAGAAGAGGACACAGATGAGCATTTTAAGCATAATTACATTTTTGAATGTAACACTGTGAGCTGAGTGGTGCGATGGTACAGAGGTTAGCACAGCAAGAAGGTTCTGAGTTCGTCTGTGTCTATCTGTGTATGCTTTCAGCAGACTTTACAAAAAGCTCACTGGTTCCTATTGAAGACATACATTGTGTTACCTAGTACAGCTAGCCAGGAGGAAACAGCGCATTTGTTTTGAGCTATTTTCCGCAGCAGATGAATCCACCTCTGGGGCTCTACTGAGTGTGTGTAGCAGCAGGCTGACGCGCGTAAGGGAAGTACAATGTATTGTTTCAGCATCAACAATCGTCACAGTTCAATGTGAAGTGAGACAAATTAGCTCAAACACCTCATGGTTTGCATGCAACTTTTATTGCTTCTTTATACAAACAGAAAACTGAAGGAACAAGTCAGCCAGTGCAACAGTGTGGCTCACTGACGTGTGAACGACTGAACTGTCTTTACTGACAAGCTTCTAGTCAAACAGCTGCGAGCAAATATTCTCGCACATGAAGGAAGCGCCCTGCCGCCTATACTTGTTTTATACCTGAACACACGACGAAGGAATCACACAGTACAAGCCTCAGATAACAGCAACTGCAGAAAGCTCCACAGATCACTGTGACTGATCTATTTGGATTCCCATGATTGTGCTGTTGCTGCCTGAGTGCAGAGCGTGGTGTGTATTCACACAGAGACACTGTCAACATCAGCTTTAACAAGCACAGCTCATGCAGTCTGACTAGCACACACCATAATGTCATAATACAGACAGGATGGATGCAGGGAGGGAGGCCAAACCACAGCACTGCTGAATAAGGACCATGTGTGAGGGCCGTCTGTGTGTGTGTTGCTGACTATTCTCCACAATACAGTGAAGTCAGCATTTTCTTTTTTTTTTTTGGCTGAGCACATCTTCAAGCACAGATTTTACTCTCCACCACAGCTGGATAACATCCAGCCTCATAAATCAGTCTCTGTCAGTCCTGTCGTTATAAAATGTTTAGTCCACCCTCCTCCTTCATGTGTCTCTGTGGAAAGTTTCTCCACACCTCCTAATACCTCTGCTGAACCTGCACCAGACAGCAGAGGGTGACACTCATGCCAGCAGCACATTCTCACTTCCTCGTTCCAGCGCTGCTGATTGAGAGCTGCCAGTAAATAGGGTGCCTCATATGCACTGATAGTGTTGTTTTTCTTTTGTTGCTGTTTGTTAAGACATGAATTAGAAGTGAAGACAGACTGGATGTGTTGGTGCTGATACTCTCTTTGCCAGCAACTAATAACATTGCAGGGTGTGACTATATCTCATTTATAAAATATTCAAATGCTTTGATGTACAAAACAGGTCATCTAATTGCATGATGAAAGTGTTATTACAGCTATGTGCGGCTCAAGCTAGATCATGTCAGGCGGAACAAAACTTCTCAGACATTCCCAGAACAAGCTCTGAAATTAAAAAGGTAATTTCCTTGCTGATTCCAGCAAACCCTGCAACAGGTACAAGGAAAAACCAAATGTTTAATGGCAAGTCAGAGGATAGCTGCAAAATGCTGACCATAACTTCAGAAACCACTTCCTTTTAGGTCAAACTTGTTTTCACTATACTACCCAGTGGTGCCAGTTCTTTTTTTGAAGAATTGAGGGTCTTCAAAGGTTTCTTTGTTACTTAAACAGTATATATAGTGAAAATCAATGCGAAAATATGAAAAGAAATAAGGAAAATTCAAGATAAACACATTTGCATTTGAGTTTTATTTGTCAGTGCGACTGTTGCAACTAACAGTGATTTTTATGGTTGACAAACCTCTATTAATAATTTGTTCAATTTAATTGCAGTCTAAACAGTCTAAATGGAAAAGAAATGTAATTTATTGTAAAAGAGAACTGAGAGAAGCAGCCAACCTTTCCTTTAGAAAACTTGGAACCTGCACCAGTTATGCAGATTTGCTTGCAAACAGGACTTACAATGCCAGATGAACAGTACACAGTAAAGCTGTAACGATTAGACACAGAAAATCAATCTGTATTGTTATAAACAAATTATTGTTTTGGTCATTTCTTTGTGCAAAAAATCACAGACAAAGAGCAAAAAACTCATATTTTTGTATAGTCCTTGTAGGCAGTGCAGGTAAAACTGGTAATTTGGTTGGTGTTCTTTATTTCTCAATACTTGAAGAGCTCAGCACTCACTATACTCCCTGCAGCTCTGCTGAAGTGATTAAAAATAGGGAGCGCAAGGCCAACATTTCTTACTGTGGGCATTCAGTTGAGACTTGTGTTCAAGTCATTCTACAGGGGGGATGTGTCCACATTTACAGACACACTAATTGGGCTTCTCAAAGCAAAGCTGTGTGCCTACAAGCTTGTTAAAGTGTGAGCACATTTTTCCTGTGGTCAGATGTTTTTCACACTTCAGAGGAAAAGCCATGAGTTTGACCTCTCAATGCTTTAAAAAAAAATAAAAAAATAAATCCTGTGTTGGATTCTAAGTGAATTCATGCACCTAGCTAACGTGGAATAGTGAGTGCAGGATCCAAATGAGTCACACTCGCCCCTGTGCTGTATCTCAGACAGTAAAAAAACACACTGGAGTCAGTTTTCCTGAGGACATGTTATCAGTTAAGGACAATCTCACACACGCAACACACACGCAACACACACACAACACACACACACACACAACACACACACACACACACACTTTGCCACTAACCAAGGGCCTCTTCCCACCTGATATAAACATCCTCTCAACAAACATCCTCTCTTTCCTCTTCCAGTCTTAACCAATCACCTTGTCCTGGAAAACTGAACAATGAAATGTAACACAGAAGTGAAGTCTCTATACGTTTTGTCTTACAGCCAGTTGCAAACCTGAAGGATTTCTGTGTGGCCCAGGACTTTTACATGACAGACACCAAACTTTCAGAGCAGCACATGTGAAGTTTTAGGAACTTTACAGTTGCAGTCACCAGGTCACTGTGATCACCTGTTGGCCAACACTTACAGCGGACAGTGAAAACATATCAAACACACACTAATGCAGAGCAACACTCACACACAATGACATGTAGACAATGTGACTGAGTCTCCTTGAAGAGAAAATAGCTCTGTGCAATCAGGAGAAGCGACTTTATCTGTCCTGTCACTGGACCAAGTGATTGCGTACTTCCTTCTTGATAATCCATTAAAATAGCTTTTGTACCAACCCTAGTCCTATTAATAATGTTTCTTTGTATTTAGGGTCCGACCATCAAGTGGTGCAAAGGCCTTTTTTATTTATATGGATTATGATTATTGTTATTACCCCTACAAACTTTAGTTACAGCCCTCACATTACGTTTCACCTACATGGATGACATTTTAATTTTGAAGATATATGTGTCCATGTGTGTACAATATTTGCACAGTTTTTGCCATTTGCAGCCCTTGTTCTTAAACTCAAGGGCATGAACTCCTCGTGAATTGTTTACAGGAACTTCTAATTAATCAGGTGTCATCCAAAGTTATTAAAATTGTGATTTTTTTTTCATCGAAAGCTGTGACAATGTGGCAAATGTTGATGTTTTACTAGCAGGCTACTGGCTCCAACTTTATAATCAAGCACTGGATATAACAGTGGTGTGCTATCCCCAAAGGAAAAACATGATGACGTTCTTATATTTGTGTACCAGAACCCTTTACTCATTTTCAGATTGAGGCTAATATGTCAGACCCTGTAACGTAAATACAAGAAACTCCCAGGTCTCATCCAGCTGCTCATGTTATTATAACACAGAGACACTTTGTGAAACACCACAAACAGAGCTTCATGACGTCTAGTTGGCTGAAGCTATTTGTTGGAGGAGAGCCTCTCTGTGTGGGTTGAGTGGAATACAACGGACTCCATTCTGCCCCCGCCCCCTCTCCTCGCCCCGCCTGAACATCCTGAACCTAAACACAAACATGGCTGGGTTGCAGAGTGAGTGCGAGACAGCAACAACAACAACAAAATCACCTTCCATATCTGAAACTCTGTGGGGCTTTTTTTCCTGAAAAGCTGTGGTCCATTCACTTCAACATCGACGTCCAGATGTTATGTATTATTATGTTGGTATTACTTTGCTAAGGTTGCTTTACATTTTTTGGTGTTTAAGGTGGTATTTCTGTTAAGTGTCTCACTCAGCCATTACTGACTAACATTAAATATTGCATAAAAGAACTAATAACCAAAACACTGGCAATTTAAAAAAGGGAGAGAGTGAAAAGATGTGGAGTGTCAGAGGGACACAGTGTAAGGCAGCATGGAGTGGGGGCTTGTCCCTAATCCTCTCGCTCTGATTGGAGAGTTGGTATAAAAGAAGTGAAGTTGGAGTAAGATAGAGATTGCATGACTTGGCAGATAGCCACCTAGATGCATCTGGGCCGGCCGGCCTGCCTTTCAGCGGGACAGAAAACTCTCTGAAGCTGCCACAGCAAAATATTGTGCAACTATTCCAAGAAGTAGCAGCTCCCAGTGTGAAAAACAAGCCATTCAGAAAACAGGCACGAGAGGGGGCCACAATATACCACATACAAACATGAGAAAAACACAACTGCCTTTCAGTTTTAATTTAGCTCCTCTAGACATGGAATGCTAAATAAAAAGAAAAATTCAATAAAGATCTCCACTGAAAGAAAAGCCTTATGTCTAGGAATGGTCCTAATCCATGTCGAGGAAACTGGCTGACAATCTTTGACAATCTGTTTTTCACAGTATTATTGTTGAGGGCAGTGTGTGCCTTAATTAGACTTCCACAAATAGAGAGATCACACCCAGGTGCCCTAATTGATCGATATAAATATTTTTGAAATAACTTACTTTGTCTGTCGAACCGGTTTTCATTTATTTTCCGGAACTCCCAAATGCTGCAGCCATAAACAAAGCGTAATTTCTTCCCTGCTAAAGACCTTTCCCACAACGCAGCCTTAAAGCTTTACATATTAAAGCTGTGTTACGTCAGTTAGGATGCACCAAAACATTTTTGGGTGTAGAAGTGTACTCAAGTATGTCTCTTTGTCCAAAGCAATGCTCATAATAAAAGCAGCAGAGGCTGAGGTAGTCTGAAGATTCCACAGTTCCAACAACACAAACAGATATATTCTGTCATTATCAGGTTGCAATGCCGCCTCTCCATGAAGGATTTTAAGTCAGGTGGTGAAAATATAGATGATGTCATGGCAAACTCGCAGTTAATTTTTTTAGACTTTGGAAGGAGACATTATTTTTACTGTCTCCAGAGGCTGAGTAGTACTTTAAAAAAATGCATTTTCAAATAAGCTTAGTAGAAACATCATCTTTCTAACTGCTAACAACTCCTACATAAATAGCAATGAAATGTACAATGTCAGCACTCAAGATGGGGTTTCATGCTGTGTGATGACTGCTGTTCTTCACCCATTTCATGACTTCATAATTGTAGCCATTTGCTGGACTATTTGAACGAGGCCAGTAGAAACAGGTTGGTTGAAGAGCCTCCTTCCTCCTGAGATAAAACCCTCTTTGTGCTCTCTGTTTACATGTTACTCTGTCCAAGGTCTAATGCAGCCACTGAATCTTGGCCTAAATGATTCAGAGCGCTCTTCCGGCAGGTGTGTGTGTGTGATCTTGTGTATCTATGAGGTTGTGTCTCGTTCTCCTTTTTCATGCTGCTTTCATGTCATTGTAAGATGCAATAAAAGATGGATATAATAAAGGACAATAGGAGCGATATCATTGGTCTACAGAAGAGTCGCACGCCGTTTCAAAAAGTACAATTGGTTTGACTCCATGATCACCTGTCCTTACTTTGTGTTTCAAATAGCTACATCCCAGCAGACATGATAACTTATAATCAGCGTACTGACCGAACTTCACCAGACATGTATACATACACAAACACACATGTTCACATCCAGCGGCTAACACGTGAGGACAAGTTTTCCAAAGCCTTCAAAACTAAAATATAGAAGTGAAACTGCTGCATTTGCATTAAACATGGTCTCTGTGACACAGTGTTTCCACAACAGTTGGGATTTATCACTCATTCACATTTCCCAAAAATAACCACAAGATTATTTGCAAGCACAACAGAAATGATGCTCACCACACTCCCTGTACAGATGACAATGAGCTCATAATGCTTAAAATGCAGAAATGTTGCAGCTGAGTAGTCCTGCTATCAGCACTGGTCTAAACAGGACTCAGGACCAAACTTTTTGGCACAATTACTGTAATTAAAGCATTTAGCAGAAATTGTTTTCCAGAGTGAGGTAACAGTTACATTTGCGGTGTAAAGGCTTTGCTCATAAAACTAGTAGAATAGCACAGGTGAGAGAACAGACAGATGCTCAGATGGTATAAGATGGAGAAACTCGGTATTCTAAACTCACCAATCTGGTCTTCGGGGATGAGGCTCTCAATTGGTGGCTCCATCTCAGAGCTCTGTCGCAAGTAGCTCTTCATTTGAGTGATAAACTGCCGGAGAGTCTGTAGCAGCTCCAGTCCAGAGGCATATCCCTGCCAGGCCTGGGTGCCAGCACCCTCGCCCATGTAGCTCACATAGTCCTGCACCAGGGAGCCAAAGTAGGAACCTTTATCCCTTGACAACTCCAGCACCCTGCGGATCGCTCTCTTCTCAGGTGTCAGCAGCGAATTGAAAACGCCGCTCATCTTGCGCAGATGTCCTCGTAGGGCCTTCTGGAGGACCAAGGCGCTGGCACTGGGACGACGCTTCGTGCGGTGCCCAGGTGGCACCATGGTTAGGTCCTGGTCTTGGTCCTGATCGCTCTCGAGGCTGACGCCATAGTCGGGTTCCTCTTCATCTTCGTCCTCCTCATCATCATCATCTTCCTCCATGCCGCAGTAGGACAGGTGGGATTGTGGGAGCGAGAGGGGGAGGTGGGTGTTAAAGTCAGCCACAGTGGGGGGGCTGGGGTCATGCAGAGGAGGAATAAAAAAGGCAGAGGACTGAGAGAAATCCAGAGAGTCCGAGGAATCTGTGGAAAGGCTCATGTCACTCAGCCGCTGGCCGCCCCCGCTACATTCCTCACCGGCTTCTTCATTTCCACCTGCCTTGCTCACTGTCATTAGCGAGGGGTCTGGAGGACTGCAGGAGTCCTGAGTGGAGGCTCTGGTAGAATTTTGCTGAGACAATTTGGCCCTAATGAGGGCCTTCGCAATAGTATCGTCTTCCAGCGCCAAATGGCACTGGGCATCCTCTTGGCTGGATGATGGGGAGGCTTTGGATCGACGTGGAGAGGAGGACAGAGATGACAGGGACAGGGGCAGGGATCGGCGGGGGATAGAAATGGGGGAACTGATGCTGAGTCTCTTAGGAGGGGAGGATGAGGGGCTGATGCTTAGTGAGGAGCCAAGACGAGGAAAAAGGCGGCTGCCCCTCTCCCTCTCCTCCACCTTCTCCTTGGGGACATTGATCCAGGAGATCTTCTCTGGCATACTGCGCTGTCGGACAGGAGGGGCTGAGCGCTGCAGGGCAAATCGAGGCGGAGGTGGACGAGGTGGTGGGGACCGAGGCACACCTTCTGTAGCACTTAGCTTCTGACTGCTGCTGGTTTGTCCGTTATTGTCTTGTAGCTCTGTGTTTCCAGGACTGTGCAGTTTTCTTTGACTTGACGGGCTGCTGTCTATGTGATCTGAGCTACACACCTGAGAACGGTCACTACAGGAGTGCAGAGTTTCCTTCGTGGTGGTTTCTGTGTTGCTGGATTCCTCCCTGAGGCCCTGCTTTGCTGTGGTGCTCTGGTCACCACCATCTGTCTGGTGAACCTTAATGAAGAGGGGGTTGATGAAGCACAGTGCTCCGTTGGACTGACAACACTCAAGCTCAGACGGGGTGCGTGTTCGAAGCCGAGGGCACCCAGGGGCAGCTGCCAAGGAGACAGGTCTCTGGGTAGGTGGGGGAGGTCGATCAGGAGCTGCTGTCAATGACACTGAGCCCTTCCTCCTGTGGCACAACTGAGCGTCCCAGAAGCCTGTGAGAGACAGTAAGAAGAAGATATTGCATTTACATTTAGTGTGTAGGATTTGACAGAACCCAAATTCATTCATTTTCTAAATATCTTATCTCAGGGCCATTATCTATACAACTTGGTCGTATGTGGATTGAAACCAATATTAGTGTAGCCTGGACCACAGATTTAGCAGCTGCCTTTCCACAAGCTCTGAGACAAAGCTCCAGGAGAACAGCAACGAGAGGTGCAACAGGTAAGCCAAATGCCCTAAACAAATAGTCCAATATGGTCTGACCATTGCCTATGAGGAACACAACTGTTCCAGCCTGAAACTTTGGATGCATCACTTATTAACGGCCAGTAAAACAATGACATTGACCCACAAGTAGGATAAATCCCCTACTGAGGTTACAGCAACCTCAAATGAGTAGAAGTGATTTTAGAAACAGTGTCACCACTGCTGGAAGACATTTGGCTTGAGCCACTGAATATTCCAGCTCATTTGTGATGGCATCAGCAAAGTATGTCAATTACTGCATCTGCAGAATCAGACAGAACCGTATGCCACAGAAACGTTTTCCTTCACATACACAGTTGTGGAATTAAGTTGAAACAATACAGACATACAGCCTCTTAGTATGGAAGGTAACTGGTTTGAATTTTTCAAGAGATATGTTTTTTTTTTTTTTTCTCCCTTGGTAGCAAAAATATTAAAAATGACCCCAAACCTCCATTACACCCCTACCTACACTGACAAAATCCGCTCTCAGCCATTTCTCCTGCTGTTTAATTAGGGCCTGACACTTTTAAGACTTAAATCAAACAGTACAAAGAGTAGCATAAAAAAAAACAATCAGCAAAATGCTTCACAGCACTCTAACTCTATCCCAATACAAGTCCTGGAATGTCAACGAATTCCACCAAAAAACTAAAATGTAGCTTTGTGCAGACTGACTTCTGTCAGGGAACCTTTCTAGTGTAAGTCGTACCAGACGGAGCAAAATCAAGACAAACAGAGCAGTGGAAACAACAGCACATGAGGAATACTAGTGCCAGACACAGTGCAGCTCCTTCACACAACCACGCAGCAGAAAAGAGGGCAACAATACTTACTGTGATCCCAAAGCTGAATGACAAAGATGAGCTGTTGAACTCCCGCTCAGTCTAATTCTCTTTGTGATGCAGAAGACACACTGCTGTGTCTCCGCAAGCTGAAACTCCACTAGTTTCTGTGGCTCGCTTACACTCAGTCTGTGTTGTGACTCACTCATGTTAATGAGTGTGTGGGCGGGCTGTTAGCCGTTAGTCTCCGCCTCCCTCTCTTTCACGAGAAGTTGAGAGATCAGTCTCTTTGACAAACAGAGACAATTTTTTTTGTATTACCCTCCTACTCTACTCATGTTTTTTTTCTATTTGCTATTAATATCTTTTGTTTTTGATGTTACATGCTCTGACTGTGTTACTGTTTTCACCACCTCCCTGCATGCAGTATTGTTAATTCTGCTCGCTTAAGCTGTTCACACTTGGTTTTACTGACACCTTTACTTTGGAAGATAATTATCACTCTGAAATACAACCAGTGCGTGCACACACACACACACATACACACTGACACACTGTAGTCAGAACAAGGAGGAATGTGGTTTGGCGTGGTTGATGAAAGAACCGGGAAAGTCAAGGGCATTTTGCACAGACGTTTGACAGCTGAACTGGAGCCAAAAATAGACTGACCTAGCATACTGCACTGAGGTCAATCACTGTAGTTTTTTCAGAGCTGGGAATATTTCCGTTCCCAGGAGGCAGATCAAACATACACTTTCTAGTGTCACTATAAGCATAGATGTAGCTTGAATGCCATGCCAGAGAACCAGAGACTAAACAAGCTGATCAAGAAAGCTGGTTCTGTGCTGGGGATAACTCTGGAACCACTGGAGCTGATTGTTCAAAAAAAGAATGCTGCACAAGATGATGAAGATGATGGAGGATTCTTCCCACCCTCTCCACAACACAGTGAAGAATCAACAGAGTGTGTTCAGTGGGAGGCTGCGTCAGTTTCGCTGTAGAATGGAGAGATACAGAAATTCATTCCTGCCCACAGCCATCACCTTGAAGAACAAGTCTGACTGACTGACTGATTATTATTGTTGTATATATATGTTATATTGATAAAAAAAAAATAAAAAAAATTAAAAAGTGAGCTTTTTACAATATTGAATTTCCCTTCTGGGATAAATAAAGTATTTTTCATTCATTTCATTTCATTTCATGCCACATCCCTATAACCAGGCTTTGCAGTGCAGGAGAAATGTTCAGACCAAATCCTAATTATCAGTATTAGGGCCGATCAGGGCATATTTTAATAAACCAGTATCAGTAAATGAAAGGAGATCACAATCTGATTCTTTCTTTACATGGGTGCTGGTTTTGTATCATGGCTTTGACAGCCCACAGTTCATATGCAAGTGGATCAAGTCTTTCCTAACTTACTATTACCTTTAGCATTTGGATAAAGTAGTGTGTGAAAAATAAAGTGTGTCTGACTTTACAGACCAAAGCTTATCTCAGAGGTTCAGCTTCGTAGCTGAAAAGCAAATAATCTTGGCTGATTTATTGCTGAACCTATCAGTTTTGTGTCAGACTGGTAAACTATAAAACAAGCTTTAAAAGAAAGGCATCAAGAAAAACAGTATGTGGTTTAAATGGTTTGTTCTTGTTAGACTTTCAGAGATAAGGAAAACCCACAGCAGAACAAAGTACTGTAGATCTTAACACTGTCACGTGCAGGTACTCGTTACTGCTAATATACCTGCAGAGAAAAATATTGAGATTTGAGCCAGAAGTTTTGAGGAATAAGCCCATTTCTCCAACACTTAAACCAGAGATTTGGCCAAACCAGGTCAAACTGACACGAATCATCAACTTATCAAACATCTGACTGAAAAGATGAGTTGCAAAAAGCAGCTTACAAGCAGTTTGGTAGCTGCATTTACTTTATGTATTTGTTTTACAAAAACAAGATATAATAGATGGGAAGCTGGGGTAAGTGGGTTAGGTTTTCCCAACCTAAGTCAAAGACACTGACCAAGGAATTGTATTCAGTGTGGACCAGTCACATCTGAAGTTTAATTTTATCTCAAGTTTCTCCAGGGCTTCACATACTTTATACTGCACTCCTTTCAATTACTATGTCAGTAACTAGGCGTGTTGGCTTCTACTTTATCCATAAAAGCCACAATGCCTATCTTACTAGGTCAGACCTAGAAATTTTCATATTATTTGCAACACAGCACAAGTCTGAACTTCATGCAGTCACACTAACAGATACACATTCACATGCGGTAGTGCTTTGAGTTGTGTGAAGTGATTTGTGGGAGACTTTTTCCACATTTCAGCACAAATATTGCTCCGAAAACATCACAGAGAGCAAAGGTTTGTTGCAAAACACTTTTTTTCCCCAATCACTTTGCTGTACAATCGATAACAAACTGAAAGAGCCATAAATAGAAAACTTTACTGTGATGAAGACAAAGACTAACAGGTCAGATTAATGAGGCTGATTAGGGATGAATGTAGGTTTTAACTAAATGTACGCAGGAGCTGAAGTTCAGTTTGTTCCTTCCAGCTGTTTGCAGGAGTCTTTCCTCTGAAATGAACAAATACCTGCCGAACAACAAGGGATCCTTATCAGTGTCCTCATTGTGAGATAGCTGCATGCTTTTACACACACGGAACAGCAGTAATAACTTCATTAATTACTTACAATTGTAAGCTATCTCGACATGCAGACAGGGTGAATCAGGGTCTAACAGTAAGGCACACTGTAGACCTTTTATCACTGCTGACAGGTAAGCCGTCACACAGAGCACGCGCAGTTTATAAACTTAGACTTAGTCTTTTGTTCAATTTGCATTGTTTTGCATTCAAAACTTGATGTACTGTGGCTCACTATGACTGTGGTGGGTATGTTTGAATGAAGCTGTGAGGAAGTGTCCTACAGTTGTGAAGAAAAGTTAAAATACACTTGTAAAGATCACGTGTATCACGGCAGTCTTGAGTTTCCAGTGACTCCTATTAGACCCACATACTTTGCATTTGGGTGTCCTCACAGATTCAATAACTCTTCTGGAAATATGACAAAAAACAAAACAAAACATGCATGTGTTTGAAAGACTCCATCATAAAATTGGAAGTTATAAGAATCATAGGAAACTCAACATATACATGGTCTTCACAAGTGTATATAAGCTTTTGCTCAAAACTGTGTGTCTGAATAACACAATGCCATCAATCCGACAGATTAAGTAGAAAAGTTACATATCCCATGTCTGAAAAGGGCTTAAGTAGTTTTAACTTTAAACGAGATACCTGCAAAACTGTATGTAAACATCAACAAGGCGGCAAACTGTTTCCTGAACCAAAGTGTCATTACAGGTGGAGCAGTAACATGATACTGACATGATAAAGACATCAGAGTCACTGTTTACTCAGATTTACCAGCCATTTCCGTATCAGCAACAAAGACAACACCCATGCACACACACACACACAATACTGTTTGTATGTACATGTACGTCAGTACTGCTTCTACATCATTCATTCACTGTCGCTCAGCGGAGGGGGTGTTTGTCTGGAGATAATCCGACACCACATTAAAGGAAGAATGCCATCGAATCATTGTGTGTCACACTGAACTCTTAAAGAAGTTGTCAGGTGGAAGACTGCCCTCAGTACAAAAGACGGCTCAGAGCTGAGTAACAGCAGCAGAGCCTGAATGGACACCAATGTCACTGTGAGTGGGTTGTGAAAAGGGCAGATAATTCCACCCACACCTACGCAGTTTTAAATCCCTATTTTTTTTCTCAGCTAAATTTAGCAAACAACATAACGTGCAAAGTTAAGATGAAGCAGACAACTGAAGAAAAACATAGAAAATTAGTAAGTAATGATATATATTTTAAAAAACAAAACGAAAAAAATATTGTCTTTAGGTTGTGAAAAGCCAAAATTCCCAACTTCTCTGGAAGGGAGTATTGCACATCCTCCAGAGGCACCCAGCTCTTGCCTCTTGTCTGAATCTATGCCCAGTGGAACAGCACTGATCTGGGCCGGGAAGAGGTATTTGCCCTGGGGGGTGAGTCATTTAGCGCCAACATGCCAGTTAACCCTTTCAGCGCTTGGGTATGTGGTCAAGATGGGTTTTATGTGTGTCATGCCTCAGAAGGGGAAAACAGAATTGCCTATGTTTTTGTACACAACAGATGGGATGAGGGAAAACACTACTCTTCAGAGTCAGAAAGAGGTTAAAGAAAGGTACACAAACATGTTTGGCTGGTATCAATCTGATGCAATGTTACCAAAAAATTTCTTCGAACTGACATAAGAATTGATACAAAAGATTTCTAATAAACCCAACACAACACGAGGCAGTAACACCACACCTCTCCATGCATGACCTACTATATATCCTTAGATTTTCAGATATTAAATGAGATGATCTTCTTGGTGGAGATCCCTCTCCCGTAATTTCTCTGAGAGCTTATTCACTATTCAATGTGGGAACAGCTAATAATGTACACTCCTGCTACAGAGACGACAATACACATACTATGCTCTCACACATTTCAGTTCATTTGTGTGAACTGTAAATGTTATCAGCCAAATGTGCAGTATTTCTGGTGGGATAAAAGGAATCACTTGCTGCATGAGATTAGACTTCAATGCATGTCTGTCCCCCAAGCATATACAGTACATAAACTGGAGAACAAACCTGCTCCAAGTTTAGCAACCTCCTCAAGATCAGCAAACGTTTTGGCTGAAGCGATGGCCTCTGGGAGCTTCAGTGTAAAAGGTAACACATCCCTAAGAAAAAGAGAAACGGACAAGTGAGAGGGACAGAGACAAAGGAAAGGAAAAGTGAGGGAAAGAGGGCGGGATTGAAAGCGTATTCCTAAAAGCATGAGTCACTGTGTTGGAACAGAGGCTCGGCCAGGGCGTGTGGAGTTGGTTGGACTGTGGATTTAACCACAGAGCCGAAGGGTAATGTGTGCCTGCTGCTCTCCTCCTCTGGCGCTTTTACAAGACCTTCCAAAGGTTTTAACACAGTTTCCAAAGGTTTCAGTCTGACCTGAGTGATCAAAGCTAAAAATTAGACCTACCGATTTCAGAACAGTATTTATCTCCCAGAGAAACATGAACACTTTAAACGCAATACATGATTGTAGCTGTTTGATTACGGTGAACAAGACTATCACAGGTACATGTGACACGTAAAGTTTGAGTACACATAAACTGGAAACTAAGCAGTTTCATATGTGTGGTTCCCTGTTTTGTTAAGTCTCGTGCGCATACACTTGAGTGATGCAATCACTTTTCCGCTGGTCTACAGTTGGCACACAGCAATAAACACAATCGTGCAATAGCAAAGAAAGTGCAGAAGAAGACAGCTAAGTAATACAATAACAAACAACACACGACTTATGGGAAGGAAAGTGATTCATCTCATTTGTTAGGGTCTAATTCAATAAATGAAATTACTACGGCACAGAATAAAAATGTACTCTTCAGTACCCTTCTAACTGTGATTATGTCATGACAGTAAGTTGGTATGTGATAAAGTTCTGTCATCTGATGACAGAGTGCACAGTACTGAAGGAACCTCAGTAGCTTTATTTATACTGTTGAAATCAGAGATGGGAACAAAGGGTAAAGATCGCAATGGAACAGTTATGCAGCGGTCATGTACTTCTATTTTAACAATGCATCAACCTAAAAATGCATCAGTGCTTCCTTGTTAGATGTGATTAAAAATGGAATGTTTCATAGAATGTTTTTCCAGTCCTTGACACTTCCTTCATTGCTTTTGTTGTGACTTGTGACATTTCTATGTAGTGTTTCACTCTGTTCCAGCTTGTACAGTCTGAGTAATCTTCTGTAAAACAAGATTGTCGCAACGTAATGCATTACACTTAATATACTTCTCTTTATGGTACTTAGTACCCCATTTTGGATATGAAACAAACATTTTTGGAACTTAAATGCAGTTAGACACAAGCAACAATTCAGTTTGGTTAACAGAAGAAGAAGAAAAATTAAAGGAGCAAATTTGGCCTAAATGCTCAATCAACCTGTCAAATTTAGGAGCAAGCATAGACAGGCACAGATAAATCAAGACTCAGTGTTCAGTGTTCAAGGTTTCTGTAATCTCGAGTAATTCTGACAGTGGAACTCACCTGCTGATGCAGCAGAAAGCCATGAGGCGGAAAAGGTCTGCGAAGCTCAGGCCTGATCCCTCCAAAGAGAAAGCTGGAGGAACATAAAACAACATGATCAACACACTATAGCAAACTGTCAGGAGGGAAAACATTAGAAAGACCGCTCAGTCTGGCCGTTACTTTAATCTGGTTCAAAGAGCTGATTTTACATTTCTCATGTTTAAACGTATTTCACTGGAAAAGAAAAAAGAGGGCTTAGCTGGGAAACATGGACAAATGCCAGAGCCAAGTTGAAACCAGTGCATGCAAAATAGTGGTTTAGTTTATCTTTCAAATCCCTTCATTAAATGGAATTTCCCTTAAGGATAAAAATAAAAAATGCATCGGTACTGTAATAGTCACATAAATAATAGCAACAAACAGCAACAAGAATGACTCTGGCAGCAACCACTTACCTTATACAAACTTTTTATATTTTTTTATTATTGCTTATAAATTTGTAACAGTACACTGCTGAAAACCCAAAGGGACCTCTGCACACATGTTGTCAAAGCTACACTGAAAAAAAACATGCCTGTTTACAACCTGACACACAGTTAATGCTTCTAGCACTTAACAAAAGGTGGCCAACATGTGAGTATGGTAAACAAGGGGTTAATCAGTGAGAACTGAGATGCAGAGAGAAAAAGACAACAACACATGTCTACACTCTGGAAAAAAGAGAAGTGGGTCAAATCCAAACATATGGCACATGGCAGCCTGCCCACAACTTACAACTGTCCTCATCTGCTGTGTGTTAAGTCTCCTTTGAGCTCCAACAATCATAGTTTGTCTTGACTTTGACAGATGAAAATGATCGTCATTGTTATAAGCTGAGTGTCGTTGTATTTTACGTTTAGACCGCATTGAATTCACATGCATCCCTTAGTACATTTAATTCATTGACACTTTGAGAAAATAATACAATTACCAAACAGGCAAGAAGAAGAGAGATAACTGAGGAACAGCTGTAGTGGTATGGATTTATGTCAAGTAAGCTGAATGGCATAGGGGCATATTTCAAAAGCCTTTTCCAGACATGGGGTGCGTAATATTTCTGCTTGATTAATCTGTTAAAGTGACACCATTTAGACACAGGTCCTTTTACATTAGTCTCACTTCACCAGCCCATTAGAACAAAGTGCTTAAGGAGAAAAAAACACTCCAGCTAGTCTGTTTTTTTTTTATAGTGACAGGTGGAACTGTTTTGGTGGAACACTTTATGTAGGCAGATGAGGACTGTCAGGATAATCCACAGAGAAAAACTTACAGGGCTGCCCTACTTGAATTTTGCAGTGTGGTAGGTTGTTTTCCGTACGAGAAGAAAACTGCAACACTCAGGTAGTGGAAAGGAAGGACAAAAGTGCCTGAAATGAACAGTCAGTGGCAGGCTTATATGGGGTACTTCAAAAAGTTCTTGGCTTTACCGAGAAACAAGGGGCATAACTCCCACTTTGGGGCATAACTGTTTACTATAAAGCCTTATATTACTATCCACAAAAACTCAAATGTTAGTCATTGTATTTGTGGTTCGTAGTGACTTTCCTGAGTTGTTCAAGTCAATGATTTGCTTTTTCAGCTCTTTGCTGAGCTCCTCAGACTTTCCCACTGTAGTGTTTGTGGCTGAGTCTATTAAGTGTATCAAATGGGCCCTATTTAATTTGGCTCAGAGGAGTCAGCTGTAATCGCTGATGACAAGTTAGGAGGCCATGCAGGTAAGAATGCTGGATTAACACAGCTCTATACATCACCAAAACTGGCTCATGGGATTTAATGATTCTCTCATAGAGTTACAGGAGTCATTGGAAACTCAAGGCTGCAATGACATACATGTTCTTGACAAGTTTATGCAAACTTGTGTTTATGACTGCAACCTCAAATTCAGATAAGGTTAAATCAATACCCATCCAAAGAAAACAATTACTGAAACAAATGAAAAAAAAAACCATAAAGCTTATATTCTCCTCCTACATAGCTTCACCTGAAAATCAAACTAAGGCTCATCCAGCAGATTTCCAATATGGAAGAATTTATATGTACACTTCTGAATACTTAAGGTTTAAAGTTACAAGTAATTCAGGGCCTCCAGAAATCTAACTGTAATAAAGGGGGCATCCTTAACAACAGCAGTCAGGTCTTGCATTTACATGGTTGTCTGTACGATAAAAAGTGCTGAAAACTCGCTGAATTATTACAATGTCAATGCTCTGTGGGGGACAGATTTTCTCTCTCTCTGTGAATTGACCTCTGTATGTGTTGCCTTTGTTCCTTGTTCACAGGTGAAAAGATGCCATTGAATTTTCAGTCTACACCTTTTACCGGCAGTCAGCAAAAAGGTAAAAAAAAAAAAAAAAAAAAAGAAGAGCAAGCGCCCAGACCCCAAAACAAAAAAAAACCCTTTCCTCTCTCTAGGTAAGCATTTGGAAATTCCAGTCTAGTGCTGACAGACAGAAACGAAGTTAGCACACAGGTACAAGAAGAAGACAGAAGGTATTCAGAGTAATGAGAGCCAAGGCGTAAGGTGAAAGTGTTGGGAAAATCCCAGATTTTATGTACCTGAAAATAGAACAGAGCAAAGAGGACAAGAACTGTAGAATTCATGACACACTCAATTAAAGTGAAAAGGAAGAAGTGACCTAAAAAGTAGTATACTGACGCCTCTGATACACACTGAAAAAAGACCTTCAACCTTTGTCGTAATCTGGTCTGCTTTAGCCGGCCTTTGCCAAACCAAACCCTGATGACTGCCTCACAGCAGTGACAATGCTTTTATAGTTTCTACCTGAATCTGTCCGGTCTGGAGTTTTCATTCCTAGGTTCTGTTTTTAAAACATAAAGCTTATTTACTGACTGCTTTCAGGGCTGTTCTACGTTACTGCTGATATAAACTGACTATTTAGTAACTTCTCAGTGCTCTTACAATCTCCCCTCGTAACAGGCACTTTTTTTAAAACACCATTTGTTTTCCTGGCACATGTGCACACACGTTTGCAGTGCGTACAGTCCCCACGGTCTCACATTTGGGGCTGCAGATGGACATCCCAGGGTCTGTACAGATCCTCATAGTTTTCGGAAGATGATGAAATTTGTGTCACACAAGAGTTCGTAAGGTTTGAAAGTCTACGAGTGCCTGCGTAGACCTGTCTGCAGACGTGCAACCTGGAATTTGTGTGTGTGAGCCACTGTGTTACAAGGGCAATAGTGCAAATGCTTGTAATACATACATAGGACTGACTGTGCAAGAGGCCTTCCGTGAACCAAAAAGTTGTATAATAGCAACAACTATGCATTCATGTCTGCAGCTGTGTGTGTGTGTAGCACTTGAGTATAATAAAAGCTTGAGGATTAAAAGTTTTCAATCTTGGCTAGCTCTGGTAATTGTTGCAGTCGATTGATAAACACTGCAGCCTCAAGGTGAGAAAATGCTTCTCAATTGTCATTTGGTGATTCAGCTAGCTTTCAAAGGCTCAAGTCGATGTATCTATATATGACTATAAATGCATTTTGCAGTGGCAGTAAGCACTAAAAATATTCTAGACAGATAAAGTTTGTGAGACAGTACTTCGTACGTGGACATGTTCTGGCTGACCAGCTGGTTCCAGCAGCTGGACTGCAGTGAACATATCACTGCATCATGTATGTATTTATTAGGTTTGCCTTTTAATTCATATAAAACCGATACGACTCAATTCCACTGTGAGGAGGGATAAGTCAGGCTTTGTATCTATACAGTTGCATTACATTTCAATGTCATGTTTCAAAGGGTAAAAAAACAAAACAGAAACATATGAAGGAGGAGTTCCGAGACACTTACTGTACTGGCTCTCCTTAACAGGGAAATCCTTGACGGAAACTGTGGAGTCTTTGTCCATACGTATAGAGAGGACTTTTTTCTGCAGGCTGGTTGACTTCCTCACCACGAATGTCTGCAAGTCAGGGGGAGGAAACATCCCATCAAAACATTTACTTCAGTGTTTGCAGACACCATTCTTTATTGAGCTCTGCAGGCTCAAATGTTTTTCATTAAAAAAATCAACAATACAGCAAAGAATGTCAACATCTCCACTGTACCAATGTACAGTTGTGAACAAAAGTTTACACACACTCGTTTATCTTAGTCTTGAGTTTCCAATGAGTCCTGTAACATGGTTTTCTATAATGGAATCATTGAAACACATGCATCCCCTTACAAGTGTATGTCAACTTTAGTTCACAACTGTATACAGTGCTGTGAAAAAGTACGTTCCCTCCTACAGACAACTTCTATTTTTGCATATTTGTCAGACTTAAACTAATTTTAATATAAGAGAAAGATAACCCAAGAAAACACAAAATGCAGTTTTTAAATGTGATTTCATTTATTGAAGGAAAAAAATCTGTCCAGCCACTGTTCCTTATGTGAAAGAGTAACTTTAACTACCAATCTACCAAATGACCAAATTCATTTGGTATTTGGGTTCAATTTCACCAGCCACACTCACGTATGATCACTGTCAGGCTTACTGAATCTAAATATCCCTTAAATAGAACCTGTCACACATTGTGAAGTAGTTAAAGGGTCTCAAAAAGCAGCACATGATGCGGCGTCCTGAAGAGATTCAAGATTCAAGAATGTGAAACAAAGTCATTTATCATTTAACATTCAACATTTAAAAGTCTGGAAAGGGTTACAAGGCCATTGCTAAGGCTCTGGGAGTCCAGCGAACCACAGTTAGCGCCATCATCGACAAATGCAGAAAACATGAAACGGTGGTGAACCTTCCCAGGAGTGGCCAGCCTACCAACATTTCTCCAAGAGCATGCCAACATCTCATCCAGGAGATCGCAAAAGAACCCAGACGAACATCAAGAGATCTGCAGGCCTCACTGGCCTCCGTAAAAGTCAATTACATGATTCCACAATAACGAAGACACTGGGCAAGAATGGAATCCATGGAAGAATTGCAACATGCAAACCACTCCTGACCAGAAAGACCATGAAGGTTCGTCTGGCATTTGCAAATAAAATATCTGGATGAGCACCAAGACTTTTGGAATAACATCCTGTGGACTGACGAGTCAAAGGTGGAACTTTTTGGAGGACATAGATCCCACTAGATCCGGCATAAAGCTAATACTGCATTCCACAAGAAGGACATCATGCCAGCAGTGAAACATGGTGGTGCTAGTGGATGGTTTGGGGCCGCTTTGCTTCCACTAGACCTGGACAACTTGTCATAACTGATGGAGCCATGAATTCTGCTCTCCATCAGAAAATCCTCCTGGAGAATATCCGCCAATCAATTCATGACCTAAAGCTCAAGCACAGCACGACAATGACCCAAAGCACACAGCAAGTTTACCTCTGAATGGCTCAAAAAGAACAAAACTAAGGTTTTGGAGTGGCAAAGTCCGGACTTAAATTGAGATGATGTACAAGACTTTAAAAGTGCAGTTCATGCTTAAAAACCACCCAATGTGGCTGAAATAAAACTATTCTGCAGAGAAGAGTGAGCTGACAACCTCCATGGCCATGTAAAGACTGATCTCAAGCTATCGCAAATGTTTAACTGCAGCTGTTGGCTGCCAAGGGTGGCCCAACTGGTTCTTAGGCTTACGGGGGCAATTACTTTTTCACAGGAGTTATATAGGTTTACAATAAATCATCATGTAAAAACTGCATTATGTGGTTTGTGAGCTATCTCTGTCTGGATGATTTGGGAACACTTTTTCACAGCACTGCATGTATTTGTAGTGATGCACTGTGTATTTATTACTATCTGTAAAAAACAGACAACATATCAGATTTATGAGATCACTAGGAAGGTAGGTGCAGTGGTACATTTGCTTGATTTCTGAATGTTCACCACAGAACACAGGCCTTCATTTACCAGGAAAATGTGTTTTGAATGTTGTGTTTTTATAGGCACGCTGTACTTATTAACTGAATTACTCCTTTTCAGAAAAGAAAAAAACTGATTATGAAAGCAGATTTCTAAGTATGAGTAAAGCATTCTGGCAAAAATGTGAAAAGCTTAAATTATTTCTGCTTTAGTGTTTTCAGAATGTCAAATCCTGGAAGGCAAAGCGAAACCAGAATAGGATTGAGGCCGTAATACTTCCAGTCTACTGTGATGACACAGTCCTGTGTCAGTGATTGTAAACTCCCACTCTGATGTCAGTACTCTGTCCATCTTCGCTTTCAAAATCATTCATATTAATGCTGCCTGTTAAGGATCTGGCCATCAGAGGTTCTTCACTTCCCACTTTCACCTAGTGTTGCTTATAGGAAATGGTTGTGTTTCTCTCTAAGTCAAAATATTATAAGATTTTCACTGTACTATGTGAAAGTCCCTGAGATGGCTTATGTTGTAAAGTGCTGCTATATAATAAAACTGAATTATACTGAAATCTGAGTCAAATGAAATCCTGTTTACAAAGCTGTTTGAGACTTTCAGGTAAACAGAAACATATTGAGTTCAATGGATTATGTGTAATATTTATGCAAAAAAGAAAATAGCTAATTTGAGATAGATGCTCCATTGTTTACTCACTCCTGCGGGCTGGTTCTGCAGGATATGTGTGGCATCCTGGTGGCTGAGGCCCAACTGGAGCCACACAGCATGCGTATGGACCAGCCTGTCCAGAACGCTGAGCCGCCGGTGGAGGGAGTCGTAGCCTGAGTCTCTTGCTCCAGCCAGTCCTGACCCGACCCCAGCACAGGGTGAAGCCTGTAGGAAGAGACCTCCAACTTCTTCACCCAGCCTGAAAATGAAAAGGCAGTGTGAGAATTATGTAGTTCATAATGTTAATACTGAATGTTGCAACAAATACAAATGCTCTTCCGATTTCAGAGTACGTCCGATGTGATGGGAATATTCCATCCATCCATTATCTATACACCGCTTAATCCTCATTAGGGTCGCAAGGGTGAGCTGGAGTCTATCCCAGCTGACTCAGGGTGAAGGCAGGGGACACCCTGGACAGGTCGCCAGTCTATCACAGGGCTACACTTAGAGACAGACAACCAAGCACACTCACATTCACACCTACGGACAATTTAGAATCACCAATTAACCTCAACATGTTTTTGGACTGTGTGGGAGGAAGCCGGAGAACCCGGAGAGAACCCACACTGCACACGCAGAAAGATTCCGGTGCCCCCACCGGGACGCGAACTGGCAACCTTCTTGCTGCGAGGCAACAGTGCTACCAACTGTGCCGGGAATATTCCGGTTTATCAAAAAAACAAATAAATAAATAAAACATTTGGGCAAAATGAGAGCAAGGGGAAATGTGGGAAAAACAGTGTTTTAATTGTTTGAGGCAGACTTTATAGTTATTGGAAAATACAAAGATTAAATCTACCACACGTTTCTATTTTCACAAAAAGACTCTTGGAAGCCACAATAGAACACATGAATGTATGTAAGTACAGAGACATTCTCTCTTGTTCTTGTACCCAAAGATGAATGGGCATTCACCGAGAAGAGTTTATGTCGCTCATTTACCCTGTAATTTGTGCAGAAAAGGGAATAAATACAAGAAAAGGGAAGCTGAAGATGTGCTTCACAGGAAGGTAAACATGAGGTGAGCTGTGGCTCTGCACTAAAACCACATAAAACAAAATAATAAGCAGTTTCCAACTTTTATAGCACAGTGCAGTTTGTCATTAGCACAAGTGATGCCAACTGTCTTGACGGTAGCTGTTAAAATCAAACATATTTAAAAATGAAAGTTAGGAGGATGACAGGCTATGACTAGATCAGGGAAGAAACTGCTGCATCAGCACACACGTACATAAAATATCGGAACCACAGTTGGCTCAGTTTCTTTAAATCAGCAAACTTGCCCAAATCATTTTGACAATCCACTCAGTAATTATCATGTGTTCTGCCGTGAGTCACCCTTTCAGAAATGCTAGATTTAGCTCTGCTGCCCCAGCAATATTTTCCTGTCTGAGTTTTGTATCGTACAAGTTATAAAGGTGTTTTCAGACTGAGGTGAGGTATACAACTCAATAGAAAGACACGAGAGGAAGCAAATGGCTGTGGGTAGGTGATGCAAGGTGGTGCAAAGACATGTCTGCTCAAGTTCATAGTGTTTTAACTTGAAGGACAAATAGCAGAACTGCAGGAACATACAGAGACAGCAGGACAAACTGGAAAGTCTGGAGAAAGTGAGTAAGTTCCTAATAAATTTTGAAATCCAGCCCAAGCATTCCTGCACATACAATGATGAAACTCAAACTTAATGATGGGTTTCATTCATTTGTAAGCAGCATTTCACAGGTATCCAACATATATACTTTTGGAACGTTTCAATTTGTACAACCTGTAGACGGGACATATGTGTTTCTCATACTTTACAAGACCACTGTGCAGGATTAGATCTGTTGTATACTCACCAGAAAATGAAAAAAAAAGCACAAAAAATGGAAGTCAGCCAATGCCAGGTTGGGTGAGTAAGGTGCATGGGGCAACAGGTTGTATAGTTCCCTTCAGGCCGTGTTGCACTGGAGGAACAGCACGGCAGCTTGAAGCTTCCCTCTCCTTCTTTCTTTAAATGCTTCAAACATTTGAATTTGTGTGGATAGTGATCTGAGGCTTTACAGTATACAGTTATGCCACAAAATGAGAGCTACACCTCTTGTTTACAGCTGAGAGTTATGATAAGTACCATTGTGGGAGGTTTCTGAATGCCTGTTGGTAGCTCTATAAACATACATCATATCTAATAAGCTCATTACATGTTTTTCACGTAAAATGCTGTCATTCCTACTGAAACTGCCAACTGCAGCTGCCAGATACATGCAGAAGTCTAATTATTTCCCTTTGAACTGCAGTAGAACAGAACCACTGCTAGATCATTCTCCTAAGGAGCCAAACGTTTCCTTTCTCCTGTTGACCCCCACTCAATCTGTCAGTTTCATTATTTCCTCAGGCACCCAAAGTAAGAGCCAGCGTTTTAGAGGTGCAATGACAGGTTGATTAATTATTATTCAGCTAACAGGAAAGTAATTGTCAACAATTCGGTGAGTGATTAATCATCAATTTCAAACAGAAATGTCCCAAATTTACAATCTCCAATGTGAAGATCTGATGGGTCTACAGTTTTATGAGAGTAAACTCAAAGTTTTGACTGTTGTCATATTAGGAAAGTTTTCACTACTTACTGACAATTCATACACTTTATCACTTTTTATTCATAGTGAAAATAATTTGGTGGTTGCAGGCAATCCTGCTATTATGGAAAAGTACATCTTTTTCAAAAGGTTTTCAAAAAATGTAAAATAATTTGATAAAAAGACAGAAGGAGAATGGTGGGTCAAACTTAAATGACATTGTACTTCAGTGTTAAAAACTGTTGCACAAATTGTTGATTAATCAAATTATGTACCCTCAGATAATATGGAGTAAATCTGGCTGTCGGACTACTTTGGCCATTGCAGGCTTTGTTCAGTTGGTAATGCTAATTTGAGTCAAAAGTGACCTGGTATAAATGCAAATACAAGGACACTTCTGGGCCTTTTTCGGAAAGAAGGAGTTTAACTCACATTTTGAGGCATAACCGTACCACAAAGCCTTATATCACTGTCCACAAAAACTCAGATGTTAGTGGTCATTCCACTGCAAGGAAAGGAAAGCTTCAAGCTGGTGGGCTGCTGCTCCAGGACAATGCATCATCCACACTGTACAGGTGGCAGAAGCAGCTAAATGTGGCTTTGAACTGTTGCCCCATGAACCTTACTCACCCCCTTATGTGGTTGCCATTTTCAGAGTGTTGATAAAATGATCCGTGCTGTTGAGGAGTATCTGCAGGTTAATTCAGTGAGTTTAACATTCATAATTCTGAACTAGATTAATGAAATGGAATTTATGCCAGTCTACCTCACACTGGCAGCTAGCTTTTTTCACACTTCATCAACACCGAGTAGGTACTTTCTGAATTCTGCAGAAACCCTATTGACCATCTTACACCAAGGGATAGCGAAGCTTGACCACCGTTGGAAGGTGAAGAGTAATGCAAGAATAATCTTTCTCCTGTGACATTTTCTGTTGAGGCCAAGAACTTTTTAAAGTACCCTCACAAGTGTACTTAGTTATTCTAGTAACAGTTAGAATTCTTCCACCTTTTCAACATGCATGGACTTGCCCACACACAACGGTAACACTAGCTTTCACATGTGTAGGCAGCACTAATGTGATAATGAGTCAAGAGGCAAACATGAATGTTAAAAAAAAAATAAATAAAAAATCTAATGAGCCTAGAGTAATTTGTTGAGTTCAACATTCATAATTCTGAAACAGACTGACAAACAGGAATTCATGCCAGTCTACGTCACGCTGCCCGCCAACATTTTTCACACTTCCTCAACACCTACTAGGTACTTTCCGAATTCTACATAAACTGTGTCTTAGAGAAAAGGAACTAATCATCAGATGTTCCCACTCAACATTCCAGCTAAGGTATTCAACTTGAAATTATGCACATCAACATCATGTCTATCATTATTACCTTGCAGTGTCAGATTGCATGAAGATCAAGTTTTTCTACAGTATATACATCTAGCTTCAAAGACGAGTGGGAAACAAGAGTTTTCTAACCACTTGTCTGATGTCATGCTTTCTTCTGATTCTTGACAGGGCTCGATGACAGCTTTGTGCCATGATCTGTTTATCACATTTTAACCAGCTGCAGTATTTAAGGTCTGTCAACAGTGCTCTCTGCTGGTAGCCACAGAGAACTGCATAAGATTAAAGCTCACACAAGACCAAACGTCAATAATGGATGGAGGATAGAAAAGTATGTACATGCACACGAAAGCACACACACTATCACAACCAGAAACTGTCTAACATACAGACACAGTATGACCTCACCCGAGGAGTGTATCTGTCTTTTGGTCTCCGTCAGCAGACTCAATCTTTTTCCCCATCTCCTTCTTCAGAGTGCCAAGTTCCCAGGCAAACGAGTCAATCAGCTAGAAAGACACAAACACAATGACGTATTGTATTTAAGAAAAATAACAGAGCACAGGTCAGTTTTAACAGACAAATATGTTTATCTGTGGAAGGTGTTTATATTGTCTTTAATGTGGTATGAACTACTTTTGAAAGAATCAATTTGAGCGTGGCCTATAAAGGGGGGAAATGTTGAAAAATGAAGAATTTTTGACCTTTTAAAGGCTGCTTGAGGATTCAGACTTGGTTTTGGGATTATGTTGGAATCATATGAACAGTGTAGTAAGGATAAGGGTTGAGGATAAGCATTATATTGTTAAGGGAATGCATTTTGTCAGAGTTCTTGCAAAGAGAAGTACAAGTACAAACATGTGCGCATGTGAGACAATCTACCCCCGGCCTAACCACTTCCTACTGACACTACTTCCCATTGACTAACCAAAATTATTACAGAGGAAACAATTCATAAAAGCATGTCTGTGAGTAAACCTTTATGTACAAAACAGTCTGACTGGGATGGCCACCGTCAGAAATCACAGGTGACACAGAAGTTAGCCTGTTTAGTGTTCAAATCTTCAGGAAAACTGATAAAACAATTGCGAGATGTACTGGTGATAGATAAATTATCAAGACAATAAGAAAACAGTTTGACTGAATTTTCAATAGTTTTACTGAAATTCATCAGCTGCAAATCACAATGGAAGCACATCACAAAAGCCTATAAACAGCCAGACATATCCCCTGATACTGGATCCCCCTTCCCCCTCTGTGACTCTTCCCTTGACTTCCATGCAGTTCTCCCAAGGCATGTTAGGCCACTGCCACCTAGGCCTATTGTTGCCTCAATCTGCAGATGGAGACCTCCCCAGATGGAGGCTGCAGCCAGCAGGGACTGGCGGTTGCCCATGCAACAGATTAAAAATACCCACTGCCCTATATCTCCCACTACTTCCACCTGAGCGAAGCACTCCCAGCGGCCTGCTTTGAGAGCTGACAAATTTGACATCGAGGGCGTGCATAGGCCGGTTCCAACCATTTTGAACCTTAACCTCAGTGCAATGTTCAGCTTCTGTTCACCCTCAGATTTCACATGCTTTCTTGATTGAAACTGTATTAAGGTAAGGTAATTTCTTTTGGCTTATTTATTTCTGCCTTTGTGTGTAAATGTATTTCTTTGTGTGTGTTTTTCACCATCTTAATAAAATATTTTGCTACGTTACTTGATTAATAGGCTACGATATTTCACGCGAAGCTTTTTGACTGTATCATCCAGGACAAGCGTCAAAAAAGCGTTTTTTTGGATTAGATTAATTTGAAACCAAATCTTTACAATTGGTTTGATCAGACAATGCACAAAAATTCTGGATTTAGGTAATAAAAGTATGGAGGTTTTCCATCTCAAATGCTTCAAATGATCTAGCAAATTTCACCAGATCTTTAAAGAGGACAAACCAGAAACAGTGCTTTTTACCAGCATGTTGACCGCAGTGAAATGTTGAGTTAAAAACCCAAGGGAAGAGTAGCATGCCAATTCCATAATCTCACTGTGTGCAGCCTCAGTAGTTCAACATCCTTAAATGCATCTTCTCTTGAAACTACTAAACAATATTCTTGTAAGAGTACTGGCAGTCAATTTTGTTTTGTAAGCTGTTCAGTTAATTACATAGACTTAGACACTGGAATGCTAGAAAGTTCTATCTGGACTCCTGTGTTGCATAATGTCTAACACATGATTTCACAAGTATGTGCTCCTTTAGATGACCGAAAAGGTAAGAAACTAACTTTTTGTTGTGTGACTGAATGATCTAAAAAAACTCTGCAGACCCTTTTAGATTGTAATTCTTCCTTTTCTTTTTGGTCTGGAGCATCAGAAACCTTTCTTTGGATGCTTCTTCCAAAGTCTTCACCATACTCCGAGTTGCTGTAGCCTACTGTCACTATGGTTGCCCTCTTCTTCAAGTCTGGCAAGTCTGACAAACCAATCCCTACTTGTTAATTTAAAACCTCACTACTGGTGAACCAGTGCAGTAATGACTAGGGGTGGGAATCACAGGGTACCTCACGATACGATATGATACGATACGATACGATACGATATGCGATACATGGCTCATGATACCGATACTATCACGATTATGCAATACTACGATAACAAAGATACATCACAATATCTGTAACTGATAAATACAAAATGCCTGTAAAAAGGTTAAGGTCAGCATTTATTTATTTATTAACTGCAATTTGGTGTCACTGGATTTGACACAAATTTGGATGAACCACATAACAAAAACTGCCTATAGTCTTGCCATAGGCCTCTTGTACAAACCCACTGACTGCAACTTACCACTAATGTCCATATGTGCCGTCACATTTCTTTATAAAAGGCAAATTTTTTTTAAAAAGGTGCTTTAGTGCATAACCAACTAGTGTGTGTAAACTTATACACATTTTATGCTTGTTTTGTGTATATCTGGACAGATTTTATGGTCTATCAACCTGTATTGTGAACCTGGAACATTTCACGTGAGACTGGGTTGCTCTTACGGCAGCGTTGCTGTCCACCACTATACCAGTACAAACTCTTCTTTGGCCAATTCATTTCCGCTCAAGTCTCCCTCATTCATGTGATTAACGCCACCGTGTGGAGTCATTAAGTAGTGACACTTGGAAAATGGTAGCCAGCAGGGGAATCTGGCAGGGTTTCATTTTAATATATTATTGGAAAAATAATGCACTCTAGCTTTAAATAAAGCAAATACAGCAACGGCATCAGACTTGATGTAGTACAGGATTTTTTTTTCAAAGATTGATGTTGCTAAAATATAAAATATTTTACGGTCACTTTGAAAAATTCCAGCAGCACTTAACAGCAGAGATCTCCATTTCAAATGACACATGCTTTTGCACAATATCAAAATCTACTGCTGGCCATGTCTTCACCCTGTGGTAGCTGTCCGAGCATTGCTACATTTACTACCTTGAACTTCTCCAATGGTTCTGAGTAAGCTTTTCTAAAAACCACTCACAAGACAACAGATATGACCCTGACTCAACCTTAGACTGACTTTATTAATCACAGAGGGAAATTCAGTTGTTACAGCAGCATGTATATTCAACAAAGGGGGGTAAACAAAGCAAAAAGACAATACAGAATATTAGGGCAGGGTATAAAATGAAGGTAAAATAAAATAAGATTAGAAAAAGGCGGTTTTGGTCTAAAAATTGAACAGGACAGTTTATCTCAGACAACTGTTTCATATGAACACTACTTAATACGCAATTATTTTCCTGGATTTTGACTTTTGATCATTTTCAACGTGACACTGATGTCATTTGTTTCATTTCCCATTTATCTGTCTAGCTGGTCAGTGTTTCTTGTTGGGTAACCTCACATTCACAGTTTTCACAGGATGAGGAAACATGTGGCTAAGCTGTTTCAGAGGAAATTACACGCTTTGACCCATTGAGCTTTTTAAAAGAAGGTTCACAACCTTAAGCACTTCCAGCAACAGGGTCACTTTCTGAATAAAGCCACTGATGCCAATTTGTATTATGGACGGGAAACATTGGTTTGACGTCTTTCTCTGCAGACATATCCACTCAGAGATGCATTAGATTTCAAGGATTGGAATTGCATTTGATTTACAGGAACTAAAGAAGACTAAAGAGAGAAAATCATTTACTAAAGCACACATTGTGAGTATAGTAACACAAGAGCAGTAGCTGAAAAACTATTATATATACGAGGCATGTCAGAAAAACTTTAGGACTGGTGTCAGTCACAAAAGATATATTTCAAATCCAAGTTACAAACTACAAGTTTTCCCCTTCGAAGTAATCCCCCTGGAGTCTAACGCACTCCCCCAGCCTTCTCTGCCACGCCACCATGCACTCCTGGAAGGATTCTTCTGGGATCCTCCACAGCTCCAACTTCACAGCCATCTTGATGTTGTCCATGTCTTCAAAACAGGTCTCCTTGATGACCCCCTTGAGCTTGGGGAAGAGAAAAAATCAAACGGAGCCAGGTCGCGTGAGTAGGGAGGTTTCTCCAGCATGGCGATGTTCTTCTCAGCCAGGAACTGTCAGATGCTCAGGGCATTGTGAGCAGGTTGTCATGGTGAAGCAGTCACGACTTGTTCTGCCACAACTCTCGCCTTTTCTTGCGCACTGAACGAAACAAACGCTGCAGAATCTCTTTGTAGCCGTGCTGGTTGATCGTCTGAAGGGGAAAACTAGTAGTTTGTAGCTTGGGTTTGAAATATATCTTTTGTGACACCAGTCCTGGAACTTTTCTGACACACCTCGCATTTGTCAAGGACACTGCTGACACAAAATGGCATATAGTAGGACTGCTGAAAACTCCATACAGTTTCTACAAGCAGTAAAACTACCTTGAACTAACAAGATCATCCTTCACACATAATGTACAAAGTACGCATTGTTGGCAATAAGACTGGTCACCTGCCAAAGAGGGTAGAATGAACATCAGGAAAAAGGCTAATTGCACTCACTTTTTATGCTGTGTCAAGATCCATAGCTGGTGTCAACTTTTTAAAGTATTTTAGCATCTAACATTGCACTATAGATATAAAAAAAATGGTATAGAGATATCAGCTACTGTGCTGTGGGACAACACGATGTTTGCTGTGACAGATAATATACTTGAGTTACCTTCAATGCTTATCATATCTGTGATATTTTTTACATTAGCAACAGCAATTGGACAGCTGATTCTAGTTTTGTCGATGGTATCAGGTTTTAGGCAATCTAATGTATCTGTTCTTTGCTGCCCTGCAAAGGCAAAACACAGCGATCCAAACTTTGTCAAAATTGGGTTATAACTGCTGTCTGACTCACTGATCTGATAAGGTAGTATAGTAAAGGGATGTTAGATACAGCGCAAGGATCAGAACTAAGGTTACTTTGTATTATATTATAATTTTAAAAATATGACATGGGCGCCGCTGTAGCTCACCTGGTTGAGCTGGCGTCCCATGTACAGGGCTACAGTCCCAATGTGGAGGTCATGGATTCGAATCCCGCTCATGACCCTTTCCCACATGTCTTCCCCTCACTCTTCACCCCCACTTTCCTGTCTCTCTCTCACTGACCTATCAAATAAAGGCACAAAGGCCAAAAAAAAAACTTTATATCATGAAATTTTGAAAAAACTAGTGGTTTTTCCCAGCAAGTTGGTTTGTATTCTTGTAATGATCATGAATACATTTTGTTGCATCACCCCATGAAAGCAAATGGAACAAAAAGAAGTGCAATTTCTCAGCAGTGTTACTCATATATGTGTCCTCATGTGGGTGTGTATTTTAATAAAACAGTAATCTGTGACCTGGGTTTATGTGTGTGGGTGTGTACATGTATATATGTGAGTGTGTGTGTGTGTGTGTGTGTACATACAGATCAGAGGTCTGTCCCTGAACGGACAGAATGACAGTCTGCTATCACAAGTAAACAAGCAAAAGAGTCAAGAAAAAATAAATAATAATAATAAATTACAAATATAATTGTGATTTAACAGTGAAAATAATTTATGTAATTACAATTCCATAACTGGAAGTGATCCCTTGACTTGCAAACATAAAGAAATAAAACACTGAGATAAGAGTTGATGACAGTTGTAAACAGCATCTTAATGACAGTTGTGATATCTGGAGTAAGTCACATTTTAGGAAAAGTTTGTTCAATAAGACATATGTTGCATAATTACTGAGGTGTTGACATGTTGAATGAATGTGTTTTCATCATTGTATGATATCTATAAGCTTTGGGAATTTGACTTGATACTGTTTTTATCCTTACGTATATCATCGATCTCCCTATTTATTGTATAAGTTTGTGTACACACACACACGCTTCATTTATTGGTAACCTTATACAAAAAATTCTAATGACAGTTGATATGATCATTGAGCATCATATTCAGAATTTCTTAAGCTGGTATAGTGGGAAAATTTTCCCTATTTGTCATGGTCTGATAAATCTGATGCATTATACTAGTCCTTCCCTAAAAACAAATGGTGAGAAATGCAGGAGGAACTGAGCTTCTACAATTCTACAATTTCATTTAGCAGACGCATTTATCCAAAGCGACTTACATCTGAGAGCAGATACAACACAAGCAAGGATCTAGTCAGGAGAAAACAATCTAGATAAGTGCCACAGGAAAAAACAAAAAAAACAAAACACAGAGCTATTCCCAGGCCAACTCCACCTCTCTCCTCATCCTCTTTAATCTTGCCCACGAGTTAGCCTGTAACTGGTAGGTTTGCTGCCCCCCACCCACATCCCCCTCCCTGGAGCCAGAAGTGTCTGCAGCCATGCCTTGAACCTTCACATACACTACACTGACTGCAGCTCAACAGAACAATGACAGTTCTGTTTGTAAAAAAAAAAAAAAAACATCCCAAGGAGAGAGAAGTGATTGTAAGTACTCGAGTGAAACGCACCTTGAAGAAGCTGCCCTTCCTCTCCTGCTTGCAGGGTTGACTGATGACACTGGTAGACATGTTGTCTCTGTGGTCTTCTCTGTCTGTCTCTGTCTGCTGAAGTGCCTGGGAAGGAAAAAAAAACATTAGAAATGTGTAAAAAAAAAAAAAAGACACAAGACCCCTGACGATCAGTCTCCAGGGGGGGCTTGTGAAGACTAAAGGGGTTTGAAAAAGCTCTGTCTCCCAATCCTATATTCTCCTTTTCTTCTTGCTTTTTTTGTTTGTTTTGAAACTAAAACTGGATGTGTATCAGAAGGGGGGAAAAAAGACACAATATAAAACACCCTGCCAGCATCACAACAAGAACACTAGTTTCTGATGATCTCTTCGAAACTAAAATTGGTTTCCAGGAAATTAAAAATGCCACATGCCCTAACAATTTTATCTCAAGGTCTTTTAAAAAAAAGCCCCAGGACAGCTACTTAAGCTGTTTTTTTCCCTACAGGAACATAATAACCTGTAAAGTAAGGATCAACTGATTATTAAGGACAGCTTTTGGCTTCTTACGTTCATCGGTGTTGTTATTTTCATTGGCTGATTATCAATTAAGGTAAATGTGCTCTTTGGGATCAAATGCAGCCATCTCTCTCTTTCTCTCCAATCATTTTGTTGTCTCAAGCAATGTCGCACCCACAGCACGATCTGATTGGTTGTTCCACCTCCGAAGTAGCAGCATATCACTGAAAGTTTTGGTGAATTAGCGGAGCTGTGTCTGGAAGTCGAGGTAGCAGACACTACAGAAGTTGGAGTAAACACAACAGTGTTACACAAGCATGCTATACTTCTCTATTTGTACATATTCAGCTACAGTAATCATTATTAATGACGTAGCCTAGCTATAAATGACAGGTTTCTTGCTATCATATGCTGTTCTGATATAAAATTTAATGTATATCTACAGTAGTCCTTAATAATGAACAAACAAAATTATGAATGACATGTTCCCTGCTATCACAAACTGTTAATAAATAACTTGTAATATATTTCAACTATGATTTTCAGGTGTCTGCCTGTCTCGATCACCAATAATTAATATCGACATAGAGCCTGAAAAAACACATTGGTCAGTCTGTACTGTAAACAAGTGCTTCTCTCGTCGTTGATCATGTCTGGATTTTTGTTTTTCTGCTGTTGCAAACACGGGCGGAGACAAGAGGTGGTGGCCCTGGCCATCCCTCTGGCCAGCCCAAACAAACCTAGTGAAGCCTGATAGAGGGCTACGAATAGAACTGGGGTTACATCGAGGTAACAAGATGTGCAAAATGCTGGACAATTTAGGACTCACCCAGAACCTGCAGCTAAAAGAAAGAAACTCATGATGTTTCAACTGGGTACGTGTCCTGAACAGAACATAATTGTCTTGTGGTAAATGGTCTGCACTTGTATAGCACCCTATACCTCACCATAAACCTTTAAAAAGCATAGCTTAAGAAACCATTCAGGATTTTAACCATGTGAGGGTTACGTAAAAAAAAAAGCTTATTATACTGTAACATATGTGCTTGTGTACTTTTGCAAGCCAGTCTTGCCTACAAGCAAATGAGGGAGTGCGTGACCAAAAAACGACTGTTTGGCTGACTGCAATTTGCTGTAAACCAGAATTAACAAAACACTGTGACATTACAATGGGAGTGATGGTCTCATCATGGCCAGTACGATAAAAACTGTCTGGCTCCACCACTGGTTGCACTGTCACAGTATGAGCTAAATGCTAATGTTGGTATGCTAACATGCAGTAATGCCAGCATGCTGATGTTAAGCAGGTATAATGTTTTGTTATCATAGAATTTAAACATGCTAAGGTGCTAATTATCACAAAGCGCAAAACACAAATTATAGGTGAGGGAAAATGTGGACAAATAACATTTTTGACCTGCTAATAGCCCTGAAAAGTCACAATCTTTTGTTTCGGTTTCATCGTTCCATCTAGTGTGACAACATCATACAGCATCATTGAAACGGCATAATGTTTATAATGAGTGACATTTGAAGCTGAAACTCTATTGCAATAATTGGACATAGTTTCAGCAAAACTCTGACTTGACTTCCAGTTGAAATATATTTCAAGTTCTTTTGATGGATTATAGTCTCAATTAAATATTACACTCTTAGATTTACTGTAGTACATTTAGTCCCACTCTGGTCATTAAAGCCCAAAAACTCTTTAGGATTTAGTGTTGGTATTGCATTATGTTTCAAATCACATCTGTGCAGAACAAAACACAAGCAGCCAAGGCTCACCGAGGCTACTGCTGTTAATGTTAAGCACAACTTTATAGCCAAACTATGAGGAATGCTCATGAAAATAATTGGGTCCCAAGCAATACACTGGCCAAGTGAGAAGTAGATCCGATCATGTTTGTCAAGAAAAGCAAAGAACAGACATACATGCATACAGAGATTCCTTTAGTTATGACTGACAATAGATTTCCCATTGTCAGGCACAGATAAGTAGATACATACACTGAAGGGGTATTTATGCTCTCTAGGTTTCAGATGGAGCTCTATTACTTCACTCAAACAGTAACAATCAAAGCCGACTCATTGTGTTTCATCCAAAACGGCTTATGGTTTTACAACAACAGAGGTAAAACACGTGTGCACACATACACACAGGCACACTTGACCCAGATGTTGTGGTGGATCCTGTTACAGCAGATGATAAGTCCCAGCTGTGTCAAGGCATAAAAAAAAATCCCAGACCTTCCTTTTAAGAAACACATGAGTAAAAGGAAAACACCATCAGCATCTGTCTAATGACCCGACATCCTTTCCGCAGACGCTTCAACAACAGTGCTTGGACAAAAGATTGTTGTGAAAGCCAACATCTTGTGAGTATTGTTGGACAGACAAAGTGTTCGCAGTTTGACTCAGTGGAGTGAGTAGAAGGGAAACCTGCTGGACATCAACTAAAAAGTTACCTCTGGAATTCTTTTGATCCCTGATCTAGATAGGCACTCTGGACATACAGACGTTCAATACACATAAATATAAATGCTCTGCACTATTATAGGACCTTTTAACCACACTAGGTTCTACAAAGCCCTTTACAATGTGTTTCTCATTCTCAGACACTTACACACCAATGTTACCAGAGCTGCCACTTGGGTTCAGTAATTTGCCCAAGGACACGGCAAGAAATCAACCTTGTAATTGGTGGACAACCTGCTCTACCACCTGAGCCATGGCCATCCCACCCTGGGAATTGGTAAAAATAAATAAATAAATAAATTGCTTCACGTCTAATGGAAATAAAATGTTGTCTCTGCTCCAGACAAGAAGTCCCAAATGGTCACTTTGTCTTGGGCTCTCCATAGTCTAGGATCACCACTTTCTAGGTGTGTACACTTGACCTGCACTCAAAAAAATGTAAATTACATGTAAATTCTCTTTATTCTTCATACAAACGGGTAACGTTCACCCTATGTTGGAAACCATGCAGACATTCAAAAGATTATGTTCTGCTTTCAATTTTGATATGCTATAGGTCTACTTCGTGAAATGATAAAGACTTGAGATTTATTCAAAAGCAAAGCCAGAGCGTCAAAAAAGGGTAAAAGAATAAGGAAAGACGTGACTTTGGAGAAATTTGATCTTTTGTCATAAGGACATTACTTTGGTACGTACTAACATGTAGCAAACACAACTACAAAGATGATAAATCTGGCATTATTGTAGTTGACGACGCAAGCAAAAATGCTGCACCAGCCACCATTACCCAAACTTCAGAGGAATTCCAAGTGGTGCATGACAGCAACTTTGATGATATCTTTTCACAACTAGAATATGAATTTAAAAAACTATGTCACTAAGTGATATTGATAACACCACAGCTGGTCTAAACATGGGCTGCAAGGTGACGCAGTTGGTAGCACTGTTGCCTCACAGCAAGAAGGTCGCCGGTTCGCATTCCGGTGAGGACAACCGGGATCTTTCTGCATGGAGTTTGCATGTTCTCTCTCCGGGTTCTCCGGCTTCCTCCCACAAGTCCAAAAACATGTTGAGGTTAATTGGTGATTCTAAATTGTCCGTAGGTTTCTAAGTGTAGCGCTGAGATAGACATGTCCACGGTGTCTCCTGCCTTCGCCCTAAGTCAGCTGGGATAGGCTCCAGCTCCCCCACGACCCTCGTGAGGATTAAGCGGTGTATAGATAATGGATGGATGGTCTAAACATGAGCTGTTTTCTGAGGTTGTACAATTAGTATTTCATTTATTTCAAGAGAAGTTTCCAAAATGTGGCACCTAAACAAGGGTATCTAGCTAAAAACATGCAAAAGAAAGAAAAGAACTGCTTCTTTGCAGCATGTTCCAGTAAGCGAGACCTTCAAAGCACTTTTGAACTATGACTCAGTCAAAGCACAGTACACTGAAGCAAATGCTCACTCAGATGAATCACATTTGCTGTAGGATAAAAGGGATGGCAAGAATTTAAAGACAATGACATTTTTCAGCAGTGAATGTCCTCAGCGTCCATTATCTTGTGTCGGAATTCTATTGAAGTGGTAAAGTCCCTTCAGGCCAGGGAGAAAAAAGCAGTCACTTGTTGTTTACAAGTCCCTGTCAGAAATCCCTCTGCATAATAGTCCTCTATAGACTTCATACAGCTTGTTGTGCTTTGTGAGGAGACAAATGTACAGTCTTTTGGGTCAGACAAAGTGTTTTGTCCTCTTGTAAGAGATCTGAAGGATCTTGAAGAATCAGTGTTTGACCTGGACAGTGTTCAAATAATGCAGGTGGCTGTGCTTGCAGTAGCTGGAGAAAACCTTGACCATGATCGGGGGCTTCACAGAGGACTTAAGAAAAAGTGACATTTTTTGTCACTACTTGGTTATATATAGAAATACTTCAAAAGGTTCCAAGGGAATAAAGCATCCAAGACACAAAGCAAAGTTACAAGAACTCCGGTAACAAGCTTTCCATGATCACAAGACACAAAATCTCATTCTGTATTGAGCAGTCTGAAACACTTCACATGTATGTGACCAAAGACTGCCGCCATGCTTGGGACACAACCTTTTCGATGTGTTATCTAAACAAATCTCTAAGCCTGCTGTTGCAAGAAAGCATTTCATGTATAGCTCGCTGTACAGAAACGCATCTACTTTAGTAATGCTGGGACTTATGTCAACAAAAAACCATGTGAAGTGCTGAAAGTCTCAGACAGATGGATAGCAATACAGCTCAGAACTTCTGTTTTCTGCTAACACTTTGATTTAATATGTCGGTTTACGGTGACATAGTTGGGTGATTCTAGAAGATATGTGGACAAGATATGGATGATTTTGATAGTGTTTATGGTGAAGTTAATACCGCTCAGACTAAGATGCATTATCAGCTTTCCAACCTGTTTATAAAAACAGCAAGACATAGAAACATAGAGCATGCAAACACGTTAGTATTTTAAGTTTTAATAGGAAAAATAAGAAGAATGTTTTAGGGACAAATGTTAAGTCATAATGCTGTACTACAATTGGATTGAAGTAAGTAAATGAAAGTATAATCTAACTGCAAAGTAAGTAAGTAAAATATAATACAGCCATCATACTATAAATAATAATCCATCCATTATCTATACACCGCTTAATGCTCACTAGGGTCGTGGGGGGCTGGAGTCTATCCCAGCTGACTCAGGGTGAAGGCAGGGGACACCCTGGACAGGTCACCAGTCTATCACAGGGCTACACTTAGAGACAGACAACCAAGCACACTCACATTCACACCTACGGACAATTTAGAATCACCAATTAACCTCAACATGTTTTTCGACTGTGGGAGGAAGCCAGAGAACATGGGAAGAACATGCAAACTCCACGCAAAGAGATCCCGCGAACTGGCGACCTTCTTGCTGCGAGGCGACGGTGCTAACCAACGATACACCTTGCAGCCCACAAATAATAATATTCTACATAAAAGTACAAATAAGAGAACTGTAAGGGAAAATATGGCAATAATATTGTAAATAGTTACTTTGAGTAATAAAACTGTAAGTGAAAATTTAGTCATACAGTTAACACTTTTATAGGAGCTTGCTGGCATCAAATTGTCAAAGCAAGTTACTGTAAAACTTACAGCAACCTTTGAACGGTGCACAAAGACTGGCACTCATCACAGCTGCTTCATACATTAACATTCAGGCCTGTGCATGCTGTGGGTCACACTCTGCTGAGGCAATCAGAGTAAAGCATAACCAACACAGGAGGAATTAAGGCACTGTACTGTGTGGAAGTCAGCCGGAAATTCTAAGAGTTCAATATAAAGTCACTGGAGCTGCAAGCACTAAACACAGGAAAATGAATTTAAAGCCTAAAAATACTTCAGGTCATGCTTACAGGCATATAGCATAGACTGTATGTGCTGCTGCTATATGTGAGATCCACATGTGAGCTCAGGGAGCTCTTCCTGACAGTGGGGGGTTTGAGTGCACACAATTAGGACATCTCAGTTTCTCTGCAACTGAGTCAGAGCCTGATACTTGCTTGGACCAAAGCTTTAGTTAATCACGTGGTCCCGAACAGATACAATGGCGGTTCCTCAGCAACCTAACATTGCTGCTTCTAAGATATAATAGGTATGGCAGGTGACCCTGGATTAAAAGCAGCTAATCCTTAAACAATTTCATTAGTTTGGCCTCCAACAAAGAGTTGTAGTGTGGTATGAGCTCGGTGTTGTTTCAGACTTCCATTCTGCTACAACATGGTTAATTCTTGTCATTTTCAACACTAAGTACTGAACAATGACACAAACGTCAGCTTCACGATTAAAAAAATATTTGGCACCGGCAGTAAAAGGAACAACTTGACCTAACAGGACCAATCAAACACACATTGACAGTATGTTTGTATGAGGCCTCCAGCTGCAGGCGTAAGGACAAAAATAAAAGTGGAAAAAGCCTGGATTCGATTTCCCTATTTTTCACTGGCATATGTGTACATGCAAGATTGAGAAACCCAGAGAGAAACAGGTTTCTTTCCTGGAAAGCAACAGAAGTCACAGACTGACAGAAGGCCTGTGACTTTGCTGTTTTGTTTTGTTTTTATCTCCTGCTTCCCTCACTCCCTCTTTGCGCCTCACATCTCTAGTGGGACTCTGTTAGGCCAAGCACTCTTGTCAAAACAAAGCAGTGGGGTGGCCTTTTGGGCTTGTTTTGGTTGGAGCAAGATGTGTGTGTGTGTGTGTTTTTTTTGTTTTTTTTTTCTGTGTGACTGCAAGCTTGTGTGTGATTCACAATCCAGGCCTGGTAAACAGGAAGGCTCCTGTGGTTGTCAGTCAATGAAAAGTAAACAGTGGACTGCCAGTTGTCCAGTGATACACTAAATAGCCCTTGACTCACATAGAGCGCATCATTCTTACTTTGTGACAAACAAAGACTAAGTGGCACAAGTTTTTAAAAGCTCAATTATCGAGTATTACAAAAACAATGGTAATTTGCAGTGGTAATAAATGAAAAAAAAAAGAATTCAAAAGTATTAGCATCTCACTAGAGAGAGACTCATTTTCCAGGTAAGTCATTGGAATGGACCACTGCTGCAGTGGCAGAACTGAGCTATAATTTTAAACTGCAGGTTGGAGCAATTGCAGTTTCTAGCAGTTGTAAGTTTGGTACAGGCGGTTTTACCTGATTCCAATGTGACCACATTGTTCTGCATAAAACCCAACACATTTGCATGGTTGACAGTAAGATCCCCATCTCCTCCTGTCTACACTGAAGCCCAAGTTGCTCTCATTGGCAGGTAAGCACCATGCATGGCAGTCCCACCTCCACTGGTGTGTGAATAGATGAATGAGAATCTTTATAAAGCGCTCTGTAACCGCCACGGCACAAAAAGAAAAAAAGGCACCATAAAGATGTAGACCACATGATGACATCAATAAATGACCTTTTCAAAACAAAAGAAAAACATGTGCTTTTATATTCCTACAAACAGCAGCTTGGTAACGCCTGAGTTTACAACCACCAAAACTGCCTTGTATGAGGATCTGAGATGAGTCATATCCTCTAACATAAGAGTCAAACTCAGAATAAGTAACGCTCAGAATAAAAACTATTTTGTTTTTCTGCAGTTTCAGAAATATAGCATGGGTATAACTTAACTACAAGATGCACTACAGCCTGGTTCACTTGCTCAGGGCAGCAATCTTTATCACGTCCTCACCGTCTCTCATCAAGGCCCCAAACAGCCAGCCCTTCTTTCCGTTCTTGGTTCTCTTTGCTCCTGTCTAGAGCACTGTATTTTTCATTCAGCTCTCGGATGGCAACTTGAAAAAAATAGGTGTTTTCTGGTTTTACATACCAATCATGAAGCCGGATCATGTTTTTAAGACCCTCTTTGGTAACTGTGTTACTTGATTTTACGCCTTAACAAGGTGAAAAGTGATCACATTAGTGCTTTCTCTCTACCATTTTAAATCTTTCTCATGTGGTGCAACACTAGCAAAGGCATCAAAATTAAATTTTACTTGAACTGCATTTAAATCTGGCATTGCACTCAACCTACAGAGCTTTGTGGTGCTGATTCAAATGGTCAAACAAACTAGTCGGATTGCCTTGAATAGTGCAACAATTGGAGGACACTACCAACAAAGTACCCGTTTTTTATCCTCCTCTCTGTAGCTGAAAGATTTCCATACAACTGATGTTAGATTTCTTTTTGCAAATCTTCCTTCAGTGTTTTTCTCCTGGTTCTTCTCTTGCATGCCAAAAAGTTCTGTGCCTGGTAAATAAAGTTTTGAAAACAGTGTGTACCCAGAAGTGTATCCAACAAGACTAAATGTTTTATCAGAAAGACTTTTCTTGTAGAACAGTCGTGAATAATCTGAACAGTGTGAGCTTTCTTTTTCTATCAAATCATTTGTACCTTCATCTTTAAGTTAATTTGCTTTACATCACATGAAACTTCTGCAATGTGACTACTAACATCACAATGTCAATGCCGAAATGATATATTATGCAGGACTAACGGTAGTGTACTGTTTTTTCAAACATACAGTTAAAAACTGGGATTGTTATTTATGGTACATGTCAGGAATTCACGAGTATTTTCTATAGAAGGAAATGTTGTAACTTACAGGTCAACACAGTGACAGCAAATGATAACAGTGGCATTGATATATCAGTGTGTACAGTAATGGAAAAGCATAGGCACAGTATTAAACAGTAAATCTCATATTGTACCGTGGCGTACAACCATCAGCTATATAGTAATTAGCTGTTCATGTAAAAAAAATAAAAGAAAAAAAGAGAACAGTAACAATACAGTAAAACATTAGTGTGCACAGCTGCCCATATTTTAAAGGAAATGTTACAGCGCATCAACCAGAGTTAATGTCTCAGTTCTAAAATACCAGTTTGTCAACAGAAAATCTCCGCTTTGCGACCCAACAGCTCCTACATCAGCTCTGCATTAGCTCTGGGTTACCTCCCAAGATGAAGGTGGTGTGTGAAGGTAGCTACACTGAGAACAGTGTGCCTCTCCACAGAGTTTTATTGCAGCCTAAGAAGTAGACGGAGCAAGCTACACAAAACAGGCTTGTTTAACAAGTCTCCTGGGTTCAGTGAGCTGTGCAGCGAGCATTCTGACCCAATGGATGCACACCATGCTAGCCAGAAGTAAGCCTTGTTGTTCATGGTCAGTGACCTGCTAAATAATCAGCTGAATCTACGACCTGCTGCTTATTTAGCCGTCCTGTATTTAGTCTTAAAGCTCAGTGCTGCCTGCGGTCACTGCTACATGTCTGAGCCTGACTGGTAAGACATGAAGCAACCACGTCAAACTGTGTAAGATACTGACACTTGAAGTTTACACACATTACCTCATCCACAAGCAATTGTGTCACAGTGCTTAACCTCCAAACCCAGCAAACAGCTGTACAGTTCTAATTTTGTTTTATCTTTCCAGAAGTCACACTCACTTCTACTTATAAAAATTCCAATTTCACAGCAACAATTGGATTTAAGGATTCCTATGTACATACACACACTCACAAACATTGTACAAACAGTGCATTAGACACAGTGGATGGTCAGCTGGCCCTGTGTGTGAACTGTTTCCCCTGTTTTTCCATTATCAGCCTGTTACTTTGTGACCTCTTGACATGTTCAGCCCACCAGTGTGAAACGCTGACCTGAGGGGGCAGAGCGTAACGTCCAGGTGCTATGCTAGAGAGAAGGACAGACAGCTATGGTGAAGCTGTCAAGATATCACATAAACTTCACATAAGATACCTCCATGTGTCCAAGGTGCTTCTGACATATTTTGGATAAAAGGTAAATCAACCAAAGGAGTGACAAAACTGGAGTTGTCAAAGTGTGACACTGTGACCCATGATGTATGCACAAACTATCCTCCTATACTGAAGAAAACAATCATGACTGTTCTTTAATTACAAGGAGTCTCTTTTTTTCTTAGACCTATGAGCAATCAGTAGCCATATCAGAGAAAATACAAGTGGCAAATGGTCTGCAGTCACATGGCACTTTTCTACCTAAGTTTTATACTTTAAGCACTTTAAGCAGTGTTTCCATTCACTCATTTACAGACACCAGACTCTAGGGCTGCAGCTAACGATTATTTTGATAATCGATTAATCTGCTGATTATTTTTGACAATTATTCGATGAATCGTTTCTTTAAACAAACATTTTTGTTTAGCCTTCATTTACCATGGTAAGTTATTGAGAACATATTTTCAAGAAAAAAAAAACAGAAAAATTGTGCATTTTACAGCGTTTTATTCAACTAATTTCTGTAAAACACAGCTCAAATCAGAAGGAACACAATGAGCTTTATATCCACCTTGTCAGTGTAAAGTTTTTTTAAATTCAAAGCATCAAACACAAAAAATGAGGTAAACACTTTGTATGACTTTGTTCATGACGTTTTCTCTCCTGATTTATCTCTTGTCTCCTTTATCTTCGCACTCTCGCTGAATGCATTGACTGTGTTGTGGTGTACGTGAGTCAAAACAAGGCCAACCACTGGTAGATTACAGCCACTAGTGGCTCATTACTGCCACACTTTGGTAGCAGCTATAAAAGATCGGTTTACTTTTCAATTTAAAAAAAGGGCAGCTAACAGTAAAAAAAAATTATTAAGCAACTAATCGATGACTAAATTATTTGACAACTATTTTAATAATTGATTTTAATTGGTTAATCAATTAGTTGTTTCAGTCCTACCAGACTCACAGACCAATCTGGCAGAACTGCCATGCATGGTGCTTGCCTGCCAAAAGGTACAACTTGGGGTTCAGCATCTTGCCCAGAGACACTTTGACACATGAAATGGCCTTGCGATTAGTGGAGAACCCGTGCTACCACCTAAGTGACAGTCATCGAACAAGTGCTGCTCACATTGAACCTTCAAGTCTGTGTATAGAGCCTATGTGTTCAGATTTGACTGAGCAGAAGGGGAACGATTTCAGCAATTGAGTTTAAGTGCCTCTGTGAGCTGTGCATTACTGTTGCTACTCAAGCTGATCCAAGCGCGTTAATAAGTGGTCCAAACTAGATCTGACTTCCTGTTGTGTTTAACAGCAGCACACTGTCCATTTGACCTCACACCAGTGTTAACTGTGGCACCTGATTTTGATTTAGCTTTTGTATCATTTAGGAGTGGGGTGATTTGTCGTAATCGATTATGTAAATACGTTGACGCATAAAACGTGCGTCAATGCGTCGCAGTCACATGGTAGTGGGAGTGCATGCTTTACTAAAAAACTCGGCCACGTTTATCCAAAGTGTGGGACTCTTTCAACCAAAGACCCAACCACATTGTGATATGTAAGCTCTGCAAGATAGAAATGGCTCATCACAGCAGTACGACTGCAATGAATGAACACTTGAAGCGGAAGCATCCCGGTGCACTGTGCCCAGATGACAGCAAAACTGTAACGTAAGTCCTGTCTACTTTTTTCCCCAACCAAAACATGTCAGGATAAACAGCACGCAAAACGTGTTTCTGATAGCGGAAACGATAGTCACTTAAAATTGATAATATGAATGTTTATTATTCGCCCTGATATTAAAAGTTCTTTCTTCACCGCTGCTGTTTGGTAACATAACGTTACACCATGTGTCAACTAACGCTGATATTTGGCCGTTTTCTATTTTCTGTTACTTTAACCGCTATGTATGAGTGACAAAATGGCTTTAACTAACTTTACAAACGATTGTTACAGTCTGTAAATCGTTTCAATTATTTTCCATAACCTCACACTGATTTTTTAAAAAAACATTTGCCAGTTCTTATCTTAACTGCACATTAATGCAGTGATAAAATGATTCCATGTCATAACCATTTAAGTTAACTTGTGACATACAGTGAGCAATCCTTTTGAATTGAAGGTCTAGTATTTTTCTGAACCAGTGTCTGACAAATACAGTCTATTATTGTTAATATAAAAAATTATATTTAGACCAGACAATTATCTTTATTCTAATGTGCTCTATGTGTCTTCTTCCAGGGTGAGGCAAAGCAGTGGTTGCACAATGTCTTTTACTTGAATTGCACAAGCTCTTGGGAGAGATTTATGTTGCTAAACCAGATTACCAGTGAAGACTTGGCAATTTTTTGTTGCATATTTTTGGTGTGTACATTTAATCTCGTTACTTTTGTAACAAAGGTTTTGTTTTTCTAGAGATGTGTTTGAATACAATTTTGAAATATAAGGAAGACATGCTTTTGCTTTTTATTTTGGGTAAATTCATTGTCATTAATCGAGTAATTCCAAAATAATTGTTAGATTAATTGATTTAAAAATAATTGTTAGGTGGAGCCCTAGTATTATTATGAAGATACTAATTTGGTTTTAATCTAATTTCCATCCCTTGATTGTTGTTAGATTTAGTCTAGTTTGACTCACCGCATGTAGACTGTGGGTTGAAGCCTGCCATTGGCCACACATATCTGACACTGACACAAGTGCTACTATTTTTAAAGTTATCGTCACTACAGGAAACCACTATACCAACCTCTGGGGTACCAGCCTACACACTGCTAATTTCAAGGTTTGCCAAAAGTTGGCTTGGTAAATAAAGCAGTGTTGCTGGTATTTTTTGTGAATTATCCGTTTAAATGGCAGTGCTCGGCGCCTTGCATGCAAATGTTCCACCAAAACAATTCCCTCCCTACTGAGTGAACACGGTCGCTGCATCCTGTTCCTGTTTTTAAAAAATAAACAATCCAGAGCTGCAGAATGATAACAAGATGTAACTAGACGATTCTACACAGTCCTGTCAGAGCTAGATAATGTCTGGCAATGCAAGATTAGCTTTAGTCCAACAAATCTAAATCTAAGTTAGTCTAGATTTTATAATTCGTTGTTTTTATGTCTTCTCAATATTTTGAAGTTACATGCATTGTCTGCTTTGTGTACAGTTACCCCAGTTTTTCCTCATCTATTGCAATGTTAGTGGAGAGGATACTTCTTTGTTTCCCACATAGAATAAGTCCCTTTACTCCACTACAGCAGACTCTCCTAAATCCTGTGATCATTTACACTCTTCCAGCCCTTAACCCTGCTGAATTGCGTTGTATGCTGTCTGAACATTTCTTATTGTTGTTCCTGCCCGCCTAGCATTAGCATTATCACAGCTACATGTGCTACAAGAGTAGGTTTATTCAGTAGCTGTTAGTTCCCTTGTTCACTAATATTGTTTTGGGTTTAGCTAGATTACTATCACTCCTTCCCTCTCATAACAGTACAACAGCACTGCTACATTAATGATCTGTCCACTGGGTAAGGATGTTACAGGCCTGAAACTTGGGACTGTAAATCTGGTCGTAATAAAATTCACTGAATGGAAATGCTGCAGTGCACAAAATGGCTACTATTTCAGAGGATGTAAAGCAGTCCACCAAGCTAGCAACGGCAGAGCTGAAAAATGTCCCTGAAAGTGAACATTCCAACCCTGTAGACATCCTCCATTCCTGAGCACTCGTTCCCCACCTCACGGAGCCTCCTGTGGGTCGCGGTTTAGCAGCCATTTATACAACTATTTAGCTTGTTCCACATGAAATGCCTATGTATAGCTCCTAAAAGTGTGTCAGATGCATTCCATTTCCCCTTTACATTGGCTGGGTGTGTCTCTCCTCTACAGAGCTACAGAGTTTTATCCCATAGGAAAACCAGATAGCAGTGCACGAACATATGCACACACACGCGCAAACACATATCCTGACTGACAAGAGAGAGTTTTCTACAGCCACACTGTGTAAACACACACACACACACACACACTTACCACTGAAGTCTCAGGCAGCTACTAAAGCATTTGCACTGCGCATTACACCCACAATCACGCCCTTTACTCTGGGCAAAAGTCCTCACCACCTCTAAGAAAGTGCTGAACTACACATGGTGGAACACCCTAACTTAACCTCAGACTAACTCCAAATTATTTTGACACATACACAATGAGCTCCAGGTGTGATCTTTACATGAATTAAATTTAAATAAAGTTCATCAGTCAATGTTAACTTTCAACACTGTATAACATAAAATAATAAATAAAGATATAAAAATATATAACTATCTGGGTGCACACCATGAATAGAACACCATAAATGAGCCAACTTGCTACTCAAATGAGTGGAGGCCTGTGTGTAAAGTTTCACAGGTAAAGGAGAAAACTTTTATGAGCTGTTACTGGTGTCTTGTTTTGATAGGACCACAGCCAACTGCTGACAGCAGAAAAGAGGAGATATTCTTAACTGACACGTTGACCTGGACTCCAACCTCACCAAGCTAAACTAAGCCAAACTCATTTATTCTGTACTTGGTATACTTTGAATTGTGTACTTGTGTGGAAAGACTGTATTGTTATATATCTACTTTTATTTATCCTCAAACAAACACTTAGGGAATTGACTGTGTTTCTGCAACATTCACAGAATAACTGGAGGAAGGGAGCATCTGCTCACCTCTGTTTATTTGCTGCTAAAAGATAACGTCAATGCACAAAGCTGCTCAGTACTTCCTGCAGGAACTTTAATTAGGGGCTTTGATTAAACCCCTAAAAACTTGTCTCTGTGTATGAGAGTTACATTTTCCAAGTTCTTCCCATGAAAATAATCCCTTCCTGCCTTACAATGCCTTCGACATAACTCTGCACCATTTCTTCCTCTAGCATGGGTTGATCTATGACTTCCTGCCTCTGTCTCCACTCACAGCAGTTTGAACACCAGCTCACCTTCGACTCTGCAGGTTTTGGAGACTATCATCAGAAAGGTACAGTGTTAAGGTAGAAATGCTCACCATGGTGTCGACTGCTTATTTCACTTATAATATGTATTCTAGCGTATAAAAAACACCATGTGGATATGTTAATAAGGTATAAAAAAAACTACAAGAGATGTTATTACTAAGTATCATAAAGGAGAGAGAATCAGAAAACAACCTATCCTGTCGTATAAACGGCTCTTGATTTGTGAGTAAAACAGTGAAGCTGAGGCCATGTATAAGTGAGAAAGAGCAGTTTGGATTAACCTCAATTTTCAAACACGTAATGCAGTTGAGTGCAGTTCAGTTTGCCTCCTAGTACGGTACAAGGTTATGCCTTGTTACAGTTGAGCTTGCAATCCCCCCCCTTGATGTAATAAATGGAATCTGTGTTCCTGCAGGTTTTCTGTAAGAAATATTTTTAAAAGGCAGGAGTACCAGTGTAACATAGTCTTGTACAGTGTTACAGAACGCCTCATTTGTAGCCTGGATGTTGACATTCAGTCTGCTTATCGTCAGTTTTTCAGAGACAGAAGTTTCTGAATGCTCTTACAAGTTTTTGCTGCCTTGTAGGACCCTAAATTTATGATGACCAACAAAGTCTTACAACAGGGTCATCCCATTGAGGTCAGTGCCATATGTAGCTGTGCACCATCTGTTGTAGAACGTTGCAGAACCAAACCATTTCCAAACCACTAAAGTAAAACAACGATCTTTCTTCTGTATCATTTCTTTGTTGTCAGCTGCTACAGTCATTATTTAAGTGTGATTGACTGGCACTGTTTGAGAGACAGCAGAGGAAGCACATATTACGACAATCAGGAATTTTTCACATTGTGCAAGAACTCCAAACACAGTAGACAGTTCTACGAAAATGTTTGAAACCTTCAAGAAAACTCCAGACATTATTAACATCAACAGGTAAACACAGCTTTAGAGATAACTGCCCCTTTAAAGACCCTGGTGTTTTGCAGCATATATCAGCAAAACAACAAAAAATGACATTAATTATAGTGCATCATTAAAGGGAAGACAAATGTAACTCACAGTGTGTTGCAACAACCATTCCTTATTGCATGGGTGTTTCTTGTAGGGCTGGACAAAAACATCCGAACATCCGAATAGCCAGGGTGTTGTGGTGGTATCCAGATATCAATTTTGAGATCCGAATATCACAAATAAATGAAACTGTCATTTTTGAGAAGCTGAAACCTGCAAGTATTTGGCATTTTTGCTTGAAAACAAGCAACACCTCATTATGGCGAAGTTCCAGGATGTAGTCCATGCACATCACTGCTTAATATTCCATTTGACTTTCTGAAAAGTGTTACTACAGCAGACTAAACCTGACAGATCATCTCAATGAAACATGCCACTGAGACAATGAGTGACAATAACAACATTAGGACACTGAAACTAAAGCAACAAATGATATTCAGCTATTGTTTATTTTATTATTAATCCTGTGTTGTCCTTACTGTTACATGTCAAATGTCAAACAGCTTATGACACATGTCCGCTGAAGCAAAAACAAAAGCTCCAGTGAAGTGCACTACACCTCCCTGTTACAGCACCTAACTACACTGGATTACAGATTACACATTAAATTCAGTTTTACTTTTCTCCTTCTGTCAGTGGTACCTTGAATCGCTCACTCTCTCTGGAAAGTACCAAAGGTGAGCAAAGTCTACATGTAGCCCTGGTTGAGGACAGTAGCAGATGCATCTCAACAAGTTTAGATGAACCACTGAGGCAGATCTGACCTACATCATGAGGCTATAAGTGAGCACCACTGTTTACTAAAGTCACTACAGTAACCCGCAGTCACTCTGCCAGGCCAAAACCAATCAGTGCAGGCTCCCATGAAACCCTAGCATTAGGCAGAGCTGCAAGCACACGTCAGGGGTCAAATAACCTGCAATTACCAAGGTCTTTGTTTCAGTAAGCAAAGAGCAGAGGGGGAGGGGGCCACATGGTGTATAGGAAATGGGGTGCTACAAAATATATAAGCACCAACTATATCAACAGTGTCAGTCAGAAGGGCCCCAATATAGTTGACAGGGATAAACTGACAGTTTACAAATTAGAAATGTTCTTTTTTTATGTGTGTGTGTGTTTCCTATTTTTCCTTTAGCCAACTCAAAACTAGTGTCCAATTCAAACTGTCTCATAGATCTAGATTGTCCCTTACTTCTTTGGTTTAACCCTCAAACCTACTGTTTTGAAATGCATGTTTTTTGGCACAACTATTCATTTACAAAGTCAATAAAATCATTTATCACACTCAAAAACTGTAAAGACAGGAGAAGTCATCAGATTTTAAGGTTTCCAATAGTCCCTAAACTACACTTCTGTTACATCCCATTCTGTCTGTAAAATTAACCAAATATAAAATAAAAAATCTTGGTATTTTATTAAAATCTCTTCCTTGACTCGTTAAGGAAACATGGTTGTTGTGTCCCAAGAGCACACCGTTACTATGGAAACCTGTCCTTCTTTACATTACTGTATCTACAGACGCAAGTTTCACAGTTCAATAGCTTACTTTACAGAAACATACCTCTCCAGAGTATCTTTTATTTATAATCTCTCCTCACAACTATGCCACTGCACCTGAGCAAATACAGTCAGCAACATATTCAAAAGAAGGTTGGTCAAACAACAAACCTGGCTGCCAGAACAGTGTACTCTTCATAAATTCCTGACCTGTGATTCAGGTCTGAGGTAGACAACAGCCCTGGTCTGCTTTGGGAACTAAGCGAACTAAGCACATTAGCAGATTTCTGAGGAGATTGGAAAACCAGGGTTTTGGCCAGTACCAGGAAATACTTCGGCTTTTTTATGCTTCTCCTAGTAAAAAAAAAAAAAAAAGAGGGGGCAGACAGGAGATGGATGATATGATGTTAGAGGCTGGTGATGATGGCTAGATTTCCAGTTAAAGAATTCTTCAAATGCCTGGAGCAACTTTTAAACAGCAGTCTAATTACCACGCAAACAATAGGGGACACACCAAGCTGTGAGCTGGAAACATTCAGGGGACAAAAGGAAACTAACTACTGAGTCAACCGTGGATTCGTAAGTTGAGCTGAAATATCTCACCAAAGGCCATGAAGAGTTTTGAGGATAAGCTCAAACAGTTTTCTGGACATGATGACTTTAAGCTCATTACTTTGGTTGTTGTGATTACTCCATTTTCAACACTAATGCTGAGACTTTTGTTAACTCTAGTTTTTTTCAGTCTGGATCAGAATATCCCTGTCATCAGCATTTTAGAACTGGCTCTTATGAAAGACTCGCTTTAATCACATCTCACAATTCAAAGTCAATATTGGCTCCAGTTGAACAGTTAAACTACAAGATTAAAAATATTACACAACAACAAACACATCTATTCAGTATACACCTTTAATCAATGAATCAACTATTAAAATGATCATCAAGCATTTTGACAGTTGATTTGAGTGATTATTAAAGGAATATTTTCTGATTAAAGCTTCTTAAATGTGAATCTTATCTGGTTTCTGTCCGAATATCTCAAGATTGTCGACAAAACAAGACCGAACAACTAATGAATTATTTAAGAAATTAATCAGCAGATTAATCGACAATGAAAAAAACCGCTTTAGTATAGATCAAACTCAAGTAATGAATCTAATATTCAGACTTAAGCTTGCATACTGTCCATGGATGTCCTGCACAGTAACCACCAGTAACAACACTGGACTGTAACACAGACGACTGCTCATCAGCGCTGTTCAACTCCATCTGACATCCACAGATTTAAATCATATGACGTTGTTTATGTTGGATTATTTACAACCCGAATTGAAGACTGACTCCTAGAGAGTTGCAAAAAACCTTAAATCACGCCTTGTGCTCTTTGTGACTTCACCAAACAAGACAGCTGTTCTTAAAACGCACTATTTAAGCATAGAATTCGGTTTTCGTGCGGACGGTTCAAACAGTGACGTTGGGCGACAGGTGGTGAGAAGTTGTACAACACGTCCCGCAGGATTCCTCCCACTAAAATGCTGCCTCTCTACCGACGGTGCCAGGGACAATAATGTCTGTCTCAAGCTTTTGTCAAGAGACGAGGCTGTATTTGGCGCCTCAGAAGTGAATTCAAGGCGACAAAAACACAGTTTGCACACAAAGGACGGCTAGCTTAAGTTGAGCGGTACTCACCGACTGCAGAGTGCGTTATTCCAGCCTGGCAGAAAAAAAGTCCACAGCTCCGACCAGTTGCTCACCGTGGAAAACCATTATAGCTCCATGTCCGGGTTAATGTCGGTTGTTAAGAAGTTTTGAGAGTTGTTAAAAAGTTCTTAGGATCTGCTGAGGAAAGCAAGTGGTCAGAAATGGTCGCGTACCGGCTCTCTCCATCGTCCGAAAGTCTCATGAGGAGCTACCGAAGTGAAGCGATGCTGTGAGGAAACAGCGCGACGGGAGAGCGCTCAGCTGCCCTTCAAAATAAAAGACAATTATTATTAGGCCGACACAAACGCATTTTTCAGTGCCTAAACATACTCGATAGCTCACCAAAATTTGCACGGACATCAGGACTGGTGAAAATCGCAATTTTATAGGTGACTTCGGCATGTCGATGCCAAAATGGCTCCACAGCCCCCCTTTGAAAATGTCAATGGAGTCCAATCAGAAGCATGTTTTGTCTAGAGGTAGGTATATAGAGCCTTATTGTGCCATACTATCCTAACAGAGTCCTCGCTTTCAGACTGCAGGTCTACTTGTGGCTCCCACAGTTTCCAGAAGTAGAATGGGAGGCAGTTCCTTCAGTTATCAGCTCCTCTCTGTGGAATCAGGAGGTTCAGGAGGCAGACCCCCTGTCTACTTTTAAGGTTAAGCTTAAAACTTTCCTCTTTGATAAAGCTAGGGCTGCTTAGGATCACCTGAACTGTCCCTTAGTTATGCTGCTATAGCTTTAGACTGCCGGGGGATTCTAATGATGTACTGAGCTCCTCTCCTCTGTCTTCCTTCCATACAGTTAGAACCACCATTACATGTCACTAACTCTGTGTTTCCCCTCAAGGTTCTGTGTTTGTTCTCTCTAAAGACATCTCTGGATCTGGAGCTTCAAGTCCCTGAAAAAAAAAAAAAAGAAACATTCATTAACAATGTAATATATGTAATTTAAATGTTCCCTAGCTGCATGTCACCTTCTGCCTTATCAGGAACTATCTGGGCTGCAGGCCATCTATCATAATGCTAATTGCAGTGACTAAATCCATGCTTTTACTTTGAAGACAAGGCGCCACTACTTCTGCGTGTGTTCTCTTTTGCCTGAGCAGCTTGACTCTGATGCTGCTCCTTCCCCCCCTCAGCCCGCAGAGGAGCAAAAACAAATTCTGCATTAACTTTCACATCACGTGTCCCCACTGAGAAACTGCTACAGGTCCCTGTGCAGAGCTCCTGAGTTTACCTCCAGTTCACTGCAGTGACAACATGCTGAATAAGTTATGACCCAAATAAAGCTGTCATGTCGTTACACGGACAATAACGTGCTTTTTCTGACCACAGTTCGACAAATCAACAATCTTAAATGTGCAACAGACACAGCATTTCTATCACTGTAGTTCCAGGAGGAGAAGGAATAAATACTGATGACATTTTCATTACCGCTGAATTACATGAATTACACAACCAAGTATCACAAGTCATCAGATTTTTTTCTCTATATTTTTTTTTTTGGCATTCAGCATGATTTTCATATTTTGTGCAACACCCATTATTCAGATTTATTTATAAAAGCATCATTTATTATTAGAAATGGAAAGAGGAACAATAGCACCATACTTTACAGGAAAGTTATTTCTGTGGAATGAAAAAGTTCTGTGGAACTTAAAACTGAAAAATTCTATTCAATTCGATGTTATTTATAAAATTCCCAACATATGTCATCTTACAGCGTTTAATACAGTTAGGTACAGACCTTACTCTCCACAGACTTAACAGAGCCCTTCAGATCTGTGTAAAGCTGCAGAGTCAGAAATAATTTAACCAGGCTTTCCTATGAGGCAGCATTATGCACAACAGTAATATCATTGTGGAGCTGCACTTTCTACATTTCGCAATAACTGTTTGAGACATTAGAGAAGGATCTTTGAACAAAAGCTGTTACCAAAAAGAGCTAAATGGTGGTCATACCTGGATTACAGAAGTGAAGCACAAAGGCGATGTGAATAAAATTTTTTGATGTGGAATCCCTTAAAAAAAATGCAAATAAAATAAAAAATGATAATACCCGTCAAACAAATAACCACATGAATGGCAGCGTTTAATGTTTCCCAGCAGGAGACTGTATTATAAAGAGATAATCAATAGTTCACATGTCAGCTGTCATTGGGTGTAATGTTGTTGATCTGTGTACACACACACACACACACACACACACACACACACACACACACACACACACACACAAACAGTTAAAAAAATAAACAAAAAAAACCCCAAATTAAAAGCACAACACATTCTGACATGCAAAATGAAGGCGAGTTATTTTAGATTCTGCTATATTTCTTGGTAAGCAATAAACTGATCAGAGCAGTGACCATGCTGACTCCATCGTACGAAAGCTTAGATTTCCATGACTTTTATCCTTCCATTGAAGGTGCCACTCAGCTTGATTTCATCGACTCATTAGAGGACACTGAACTAAATCAACCTGCATCCATTCTTCACCTGCTAGAGCTATGGCTGTTCCTCAAGTTTCCAGGAAAGCATCGTGCACTAAATGGCATCAGAATACATGAGGTTGTCAGATTGCTATTCTGAACAAAAGGTGGCTTTTTCAGCATCAGATCATGGCTAGACTGAAGGTTTCTAATGGTGCAGTGCATGAAGTCTGAAAACACTCTGTGGAAACTGGATCAATTGATTTTAAAGCAGGATCAGGCTGACCAGAAGTGAGCACATCATCAGAATCTGATCCTGGGTTATTGACTGTGGGCTGCAAGGTGGCGCAGTTGGTAGCACTGTTGCCTCGCAGCAAGAAGGTCGCCAGTTCGCGTCCCAGTGGGGGCACCGGGATCTTTCTGTGTGGAGTTTGCATGTTCTCCCTGTGTCGTGTCGATTCTAACCGGGTTCTCCGGCTTCCTCCCACATGCTGAGGTGATTCTAAATTGTCCGTAGGTGTGAATGTGAGTGTGCTTGGTTGTCTGTCTCAAAGTGTGGCTCTGTGATAGACCGGCGACCTGTCCAGGGTGTCCCCTGCCTTCACCCTAAGGCAGGGGTGTCGAATCCTGGTCCTCGAGGACCGCAATCCTGCATGTTTTAGATGTTTCCCTCTTCCAACACACCTGATTCAAATGACCAGGATCATTATCAGGCTTCTGCAGAGCTTGATGATGAGCTGATCATTTCGACAGGATTCGACACCCCTGCCCTAAGGCCTTGTCCACACGTAGCAGGGTATCTCACAAACCAAAGATATTTTTCTATGATTTGGCCTGTCATCCACACAAAAGCGCAGATTTATGGCATTAAAAATGATTCTCTTTCAAAAACCTCCAACCAAAGTGAAGATTGGCAAATACTCCGTTTATGCGTCTGTATGTGGACATTAATAACCGGGGTTTCAAAATGTCACTACCTGTGACAAAATATGTTCTCTTGTCACATGTTCGACCTGTGTTTACATTTGGAAACCTCAGAACTGTGTTGATGTTGTCTCTTATCTAGGTGCTTTTCGCGGGCTTGTTTTTACAAGCCCAGATACTGCTCCGTGTACACAGGCGAAGGACGATGTTAAGGACGGTTATTTTACAACATCGAGAGATGGAAGCTTACTCTGATTGGATAGGATTTGGGGAACTACTGCCACCTAAAGGTTTGGCATGCTTATGAATATGCTTAACAACACACTTATGCGGTTAGGTGTGGATGATTTTTTTTTCTAAAAACGAGATAGATAATTGATGGATGGATGGATGGAACTGACTGAAAAAAGAATGCAAAACTCCAAGTGATGTCAAAATGAACTTGTCTACCAGTGTGTCAGAGGATAAGTGGAGTCACTTCACAGAAAGAAAACAAGAACAAACACTTGGGCTAAGACATGCATAGCAGTGGATGATACAAAAAAAAAAAACAGTTGTATTTACTGTTACATCCCAGTAAGAGAATAGTGGCAGTAACAGTCGGGTGCATG
>NW_007579444.1:75997-87472 GCF_000690725.1 Stegastes partitus
TTTAAGTGGTGAGGATGCCCCCTCTGGCCAGATCCTGGCTTGTAGAATAGAAAAGGGATCAAAGCGGCCGAGATGGGGCTGGGGGGTAGCTTTGTATGCATCAGGGAAGTCTGAATACACCAAGTCCAGTATGTTCTCTCCTCTGGTTTTAAAGTCCACAAATTGCTTGAACTTGGGGAGCACAGACTTTAAACTGGTGCGGTTAAAATCCCCTGCAACCACTATAAAGCTGTCTGGGTGTTTAGTTAAAAGTTCGCTGATGGCGTGGTTGGTTTATTTCCAATGTTTTAATTAGTTTTCTAGAAACTAAGTTTTAGATTGGAAGTTCTTTCAGTTTCCAGAAGAAAACAACGATTTCCATCCATAACACAATGTTCTTCTTCAACATTCTTCTATCAAAAACTGAAAAACGCAATTTTATTTCTCAGAATTGAAGGAGATGTAATGTAGTCTTTACAACATTCTAAAAACATTTTCCTAATGTTGCAGTAAGAATGTTCCTCTGTTGTTATTATGCAACATTATAAGAGTGTTTTAAAAATAACGTAATATAATATGAGGCCATCATTAAAACATTTTCCAGATATTACTTTGGAAATGTTCTTCATGTGATGTCATTTAAGATTGTGGGAACATTTTATGAAATAACATTCTGTAATCTGTTACCTAAACACTGTCCCCATAATATCCTCCCAATGTTATAGGCAAAACATTCTTCCTTTGTTTACATATCACATTACAGAAACGTTCGGTAAAAAGCTTTTGTGATCTCTGGCATCGATAACATCCCGAGAACATTTTCAAAATGTTGCAGTAAAAATGTTCCTCCTTTATTATCATGTAACATTGTAAGAATGTTTTTAAAAGAACATAATGTAATCTGAGCCCCTTATAACATCCTCAGAACATTTTCTGAATGTTTCGTTGAGAATGCCATTTTCCTTTCACATCATAAGAATGTTTAATAGAACATTCTATAATCATTAACACAACAACATCCCCAAAACGTCCTCAGAATGCTGAAGGCAAATGTTCCACCTTTGTTAACATGTCACATACCAGGAATGTTTTAGAAAAAAACATTGTGTCATCTGAGGCATCAATAACATCCTGGAAACATTTTCAAAATGTGGTTTTAAGAATAACAATGTAATATGAGGCTTTAACAGTATTCTGAAAATATTTTCAGAATGTTTCTTAGAGAATGTCCCTTCTTTGTTATCATGTAACATTGTGGTGATGTTTTATAGAGGAACATTCCATGATCGCTTATCTCAACAACATACCCAAAACATCTTTAGAACGTTGCACCTCGAACATTCCATCTTGTTAACATACAACAACATAGGAACATTATTTGAAATACTTAATGTTATTATAATATTCTTTGAAAATTACATTCAAATGTTGTTGTTTTTTTTTAACTTTAAATGTTAGCCAAAGTTGTGGGAACATTCGCTGCTAGCTGGGGAGGCACTTAGAGAAAATGAGAGGCTAAAGCTTTGATTGTGTCATCCCCTGCAGGATCGTCTGTGAAGTTAAAGCTGCATTTGGCCAGACAATGCTGGTCTACAAGATGTAAGACAACACACTGAAAAGAAACGATACAGTGGTTTTATTCTAAAGCCCTTTTTAAATGTAGGACATATAACAATGCTTTAACATCAAGCTGTTAAAGTGATGGCATTTTGGCATTCAAACATAGGTCACTTTTACATAAAAGTCTCATGTCTCTATTCGGACACTCCCTTGACGTAGAGGGAGACATGACATGTGCACAATATTTGTCATTAACACAAGTTTGGACGGTACATCAAGTGATGTGTAACACAAAATATCGTACAAATTTAAAAAAAAAAAAAGAAAAGGCTAAATCTAAACTAACGGTAGCTTATCAATCTGTCCAGATAACTAATAGCCTAATATACTTATCTCCTAAACACTGAAATTACTACTACCCACTGGATTATGTTTATTATTAGTGACTCTCGTTAATCTGACCTGTTCTGTCTTCATCGCAGTGAACTTTATTTTTAATGGATATTTCAGTGTGTAACAGAGAAATTGTGAATGTGAAATGTTTTGTGATTTTGGCATCAAACTGTGTCTCTCGCTCTCTGTGATGTTTTCGAACCAATATTGGTAGTGAAATGTGGAGGTCTTCCCCGAGTCCCTTCACACAACTCCAAGTATGTGGCTTGTGCGTGCCTTTCTATTAATGTGACTGCATGCATTTCATTTTCATTTGTACTTTGTTGATACGTAGATGTTACAAAGTCTGACCTAGTGAGATTACCATCATGACATCATGACACATTTCAACATGAGGTCAACACTTTTAGATCAGTGGAAAGGTGTGCATGTCTGAGAAAGGGTACATTTGTGCAGTGGATGAAGAAAAAAAAAAAAAAAAGTATAGTGTGCAGGTGTCTTTATATTGCGATCATTAAAAAAAAGTCTTTCCATGCACACCGTTTGTTATTTTGTAAATATCTTACCCTGGAATAGAAACCCTTGTGTTTAGGTGTCTTGAGATAACTGGTAAGTGAGACACAGATCAGTTTGTGCAGCTTTGGTTAAAATTGTCCGTTTCTGGAGAATGTGGACTGTCCACAGGAGGCTTCCAGCAGCGGCGCCCAGTCCCTCCCTGTCTGAACGGCGCAAACCGCAGCCATCTCTTCACCACATCAGCGTACTGGTGATGGGTGGCCTCCTTACCCACCGGCGTTCGCTTCAGAGCGCCTGAGAAGTAGAGCAGAGGTTGGAAATTACTGCAGTGCTACTTACAATATTGAAATAAAACCTAAAAGAAAACATACGTCAAAGTTTGAAATTCAGTGCTAGAAAACGTCTGTGCACTCTTCCCCATTTTTAAAAACAAAAAAAAAAGCTACTGGCCAATGTTTTGATCAATCTTTTATGTATAGCAATGTGAAATATATTCCATGGAAATTAGATTGTTTACTATTTCTACCCATGAATACTTACTAGGCATTACTACTCAGCAATTTTCCTGAGGTTTCCACCACAGGGATCAATAAAGTTCTATTCTATTCCACTACAAAATTACATGAGTAGTCAGGACTTATGGTTTGTACCACACACACACACACTATTTTATTTTGATCTCAATTGCACACCTATAAAGTATTGTGAATCTTGCACATTTTCATGCCGACACAAACAAACACCGTTTATGCTCCAGTAGGAGTTCATAGGACCACAGTGTGACATGATGACACACACACACCACTATCATGGTTATTATGCGAAATGGTTGGCAGGGTGTGTGTGAGACTCCTCTCCAGCAGTGACATTAAACTACAGTGAAAGTCCTTTAGTGTAGATAATGGATGATCAGGTATGGTGATGCTTCACTTATTCTGGAGTCACTTGTACAGGTTTAACTACGGGTCTGTCAAACGGATGCAGTATTAACCCAAGACTTTAACTCCACTGAGTGATTCTGAAAATATATAAAAAGCCAAACATACAACACTATTTACAAAATTCTTTAAGATGCTCTTTACAAGTGCTGGAAGCATCTACAGCAACAACAAAGTAAAACTGTTAAAAAGCATTCAGTGAACGGAAATTTCTTTTAATTTAAATTTTGGAAAATTATGTAGCAGCATAAATTAGTGTACTCTGCCACAACATAGACTCTGCTCGTGCAGTCAGTCACACATGCAGCCATGCTCTGTTCTTGTGCTGTTCCTTTAGTATTCTGTGTAGACTAACTCTTAGTTTCACTTGTGCCAGTGTTTCTACAGAGCTTCCAGCTTTGGTTTCAGCACCTCCTGTCACATCTGGCCTTCTTATCGCCTGTCTTCCAGCTCTCTGGATTCCCAGTAACCACCCCAGACCTCAGTCCCAAATTCCCAGGGTACTATCCAGCCATAGCCCCTGTTTTTCTGCTTCGATAACACAAACTCTGTTTAGCTGCTCCTCTGCCCCTGGCTCTTTCATTTAAGATTGTGGGAACATTTTATGACATAACATTCTGTAATCTGTTATCTAAACATTGTCCCCATAACATTGTCCCAATGTTATAGGCAAAACATTCTTCCTTTGTTTACATATCACATTACAGAAACGTTCTGTGAAAAACATTTTGTGATCTGGGGCATCGATAACATCCTGAGAACATTTTCAAAATGTTGCAGTAAGAATGTTCCTCCTTCATTATCATGTAACATTGCAAGAATGTTTTTAAAATAACATAATGTAATCTGAGCCCCTTATAACATCCTTAAAACACTTTCTGAATGTTGTTTTCCTGTAACGTCGTGAGAATGTTAAATGGAAGAACATTCTATAATCATTAACACATCAACATCCCCAAAACGTTCTCAGAATGCTGAAGGCCAATGTTCCACCTTTGTTAACATGCCACATAACCGGAATGTAATGGAATATCACCAGGCTTATCCTTTTTGGGGTAGCAGATTGAATGTCCTGTATGGGATTAATGAAATCTTATCTTGCATTTTGCAGTTTTATACAGGATGCATACTTACAAAAGAGCACCCCTTGGAGGCGGGTGTTTTTGAAGCTCCTTTTCTGTCCACGACCCACCCAGTTCAACTCAGAACCAACAGCAAATGAAAGCACAGCTTTCATGAGACGTCTCACAGCATCATCGACTGTAGCTCCGCCCAACCGCGAAAGGTAAGACACCTAGAAATTGTACGAGGTATTAACATCTGTTTTCTGTTACACATCAATCAACAGGTCTCTAGTAGTCAACACAGTTTAAACTACCATTCTCTTCTGCGTCCCCGGGTCCTCCAGCTGTGTCTCCATCGCATCCAGCTGCTCGAGGGTCCTCACAGGGAGATCCATGTCCAGAGCCTCCACATTCTCTTCACTGTAGGTGGTGTGACCCTGCAGTCGGGCTTGAATATTCCTCAGCACTGCCCGCTGCCTCAGCTGTTCCTCTTTGATTTCCACCAGCAGGGCGATGATCTTTCGCTGAGCAGTAGTCTCTGAAGAAGAGGAGGGAGGAAGGACTCTGAACGTGGCAAGATTCATGTAAGGTGAAGCAATCTGGCTAGTGCCACATATAACCTACAAGAGGACACAGTCGTGATGTTTATGTGACATATGCTTGCTGCCACTTGCAACAATTATTTTCCATTTCTATCAGCTACGTTTTAGAATAATGTCAACAATGATTTTTTTTTTCTCCAAACATTTAAATGACCGTTTGATTTTGGTTAATTGTATTTTAACCAACAGTATGTCACTGCCGACTGTAGCACAGCACAAAATGGAAGCAAAGGTTTGGTTAATAAAGGGCGAAACTTTAGAGTTTTAACTGGCAGCTCCAACGTGATCAATATAAATACAAAAGCACGCTCATGTAAATCTGCAGTTCGGTAAAAATCTGCCGTATTTTAGAGCTTTTTAGCCAGGTTTAGAGGTTTAAATTAATTAATGTGATGGTGATGAATACAGTAGCTCGCACTAAGAAAGTGTTTACCACAAGAAAAGCCTAACTAACATGTACTTGCGTGCAAAAGAAATATGGTAGCTGACGTAATGCAGAGTGGATGCATCCATCCCAGACAGAGATCCCCATACAGTTAGTGAAATGTCCAGAGGCTAAATTCTTTTAAACAGTTCAAGCAAAAATCAGGATGCCTCTTGCACCAACATACACTGTTTTGTAAGACGCCTCTTTTCCCCAAATCACCACAGCGGAGATGGAGAGTGCAAAATCAGTGGCCCATAGAAACACAATAGACGACTGGATGGAAGTTAAAATGAGCTGGAATGATCCTTTATGGAATGGTGGCACGATGGTGACCACTTCTTCCCTGAAACAGTCTCAGGTGTCCTGCATGATTCTGGCCACGATCCTCTACAAACCTCAGAGACACATTTCCTTCCACAGACACTGCCCTCCATCAGAAGCATAACTACAGTGAAATGGAAGGAATTGTCACTCTGATCAGCTGTCCTCCAAGTGTGTAGGGCTATCTGACAGCTGGGGATGAGCGATCAGTCATTGTTATTGTATGCAATCATGGATCGTTTACAGTTTATTAATCTATTCAGCTTAATTGATTTAAGATGCTATTATAGCATTAAATTTTACAGTCACAAAGAGTCGACTGTTAGTTTAAGTACATGCTTTTAATGCTGTACTGAGTTCCAAATGACATGACAGAGAACTACTTTGATTCCTTTTCATAATATTGGTTTCAATAAGCATAATGAAAATTGGACATAAATCAGTTAATAGAAGTAACACAAACAGCTCAACAAGACATTTTACCACAACTGCTGCACACTGACAACACTGTTTTCAGTTAGCTGCTCAAAATGACGAACTCACGCCTCGCATCAAGTTCACTGAAGCCAAGGATAACTTTAACTTTCTTATCACTCTTCAAATTCCAACACAAATTCCTTGGAAGCGTAAACTCACTTGGCAATGCAGACCACTGAGAGTTCCGACAGACCATTTAGACAAATTGAACTACTTGTAGTTTTCCGCAGTAGTCGAAAAGCTAACCGTGTACCTGGGGATGAAGCAGCCGCTCCGGAGCCGCAGGAGAGCGACGGCTCCACGCCGAAGCTGACGTCCCCTCGCCGCGGCTCGTCTTTGAACTCCTCCCCTGAGCGTCTGGAGACATGTTGGGCCAGACTGTGCATCTCGTCGGACACCGCGGACAGCCGTTGCTGCAGGGCTTCCAGAGCGATGTCTGCCATGTGTTTGTTCACCAAGCCGTCCACTCGCTGCTCCGTCGACCAGTCGTGGTGAACGTTATCTCCATTACCGTGCTCCATTGAAGTTTTCTCAAACTGCGAACCGTCGAAACGTTCCGGGAAACCGTTATGAACCTTACATTAACGTTCTAGGCGCGGAGATGAAGCGGAAGTTCTTTTCAGACAGAAATTTCCAGCGCATGACATCACGTTGTACAAACGTCACTGAAATGTTGAAAGAACATTGGGGGCGGGTAAAAACACTACATTTCCCAGAAGGCTTTGCCAAACACGGAGGTGCGTTCAAGGCAGAATAAACGGTCAGTTAATCATGTGAAATATACCAATAACCTTATTACTGACGCCTAATGGTTAGGTAGAGATGTAGTATAGAAGTTTTTGTCATTTTGTTTATTGTTACTGTAATATCTGTCTAAGTTTCTGTTCTGTTTCTCTCTTTTTTATTGTTTTGTATTAGGTACTCCCAGATGTTGTGATTTGGTGCTATACTTAGCACACAGACATCCATAGAAGCGTCTGCACAGACACTTGCAGACTTTACCAATGATGAAATTTAACTCGTGCGTACCTTTGCGGACATGAAAAGCATAGATTGGCTTTAATATTGTTGAATTAAAATAAACTTCATATCACAGAAGAATGAACAACATTAAAGCAAAATCCTGTAAATGACAGTCATCAATTTGCTAAAGAAATCTTTTAAAATGTATTATTCATCCATAAACTCATAACTTAGTTACTCATGTTGAATGTCATGAGCCATGTTTTCATATAATTGTCACGTGAATATGAAGCAAACTGTTTAACTGTGACAAAAAAGAGAATTAGACTTCCAAAACAAGATCCCCCGCTTCATTGGTAGGTATTCACATATCAACATCCAAATGCCGAACTAGAGGTTTCAGTGCAGTAGTCCACAAACCAGTGCCATTGTTACATCCACTTAATGCCATGCATGGTGCCATTACTGTGTGGATATACCTTTATCAATTGGCTAATAAACATTATCTTTTGTGACATATGCCCTTTGTCTGACCGCTTCAGGCAATATTTTAATTGGCAGTAAAAATAAGAGAAGTAGTCATAGTAGTAAAACTTACTCAAACAGTTTCTCAAAGACAATTTCTTATTCCTACTCCTGACTTACTTTCAGCTTCTAGCTTGTCACTCTTATTGGTCACGGATCGGACTCAGAGACTTAATCACAGACAAAGACATGGTAGACAGGCAGGTAAAAAAAAAACAAACAATAATTTCTATTACAAAAACAGAATATATCAGAACAGGAAGCAGAATCAGAACGAATAACTGGCAGAATAAACAAGAGTCTGACTAAACGGAGCCTTCTAGAGGGCAGACGTAATAAACTCAGAATATCGAATGTCGAAATACTTATGAATAACAACAACAATCAGAGCGCTAAACCCGAGCTTGGCAACACCAAGTCAAGAAGAAGCAGTCGTGTAGTGTTCTGAGGTGAGCTTACATGAAGCCAGGTGAATTGTTTGAGCAAGTGGACCACGCCTCCATCGCAGCTGGACGAGATCAGGTAATCAGAGAATCACTGCACCTGCCCAGAGCTGCACAGACGCCACAAACATCCACCTGAGAGAAGGAAAATAGGGAAAATGAGAGAGAGGGAGAGAAAGAGGGAAGCGACTGCCACTACTCCACCTAAGCAGTGGAGGATGTGACACTTTTAGAGGAGGTTTGACGTTCTTGTCTGGCAGAGATGTTTCAATTCAGCTGAATCATTTAAACATTTTTCAATCAAAAAAACAAAAAAACAAAACGTTCTTTGTTGACGATCAAATGCATCCGATAACATGAATAAAGTGTGGTGTGACCAAATAGCAGAGGGATGAAATTCTGGATCAGAGGACCTGGTCTACATTGATGTTGAACCAAAATCTAATTGCAGAGAAAAGAGACTTCATCTGAAGTTGAACTAAGTATCACAGTTCATATCCATGCTGACCAATAGGATGGATGGTTAGCTGTTGGTGAGAGTGTTTGGAGTTACAAGAACCAGTGACATGACATGAACGGAAACATGACCATCAAGGGACTTGTCACGACCAAGAAAACCCCAAAGAGAAGCACGTATGAATTACAACAATCATGCTGGCTCCTTTGAGGTGGTCTGAGAGTGACTCCCATTCAGGTTAATCCGAAATTGACAAAGTTGCTTCAGTCAGTTGAAACTGTCCCAGCAAGTAGCACTTATTCAGTTCAATAGTCAAGTCAGTGCTCAAGTTAGGCCATTAGAAATGACTTAAAAATGTGTTCTTCACACAACAAAAATCATCTTTGTTTTGTGGACTTCAGACAATTTCAGGACAGCAAGACTACCCCAACCATTAGCACTTACTGTATACACAACTCAAGTCAGTGCTGGTGTTAGAGTAATGTTGGTGACCAGTTTATCAAATGATCTAGGGCCTCATGTACAAACACTTGTGTCGATTTTATACTGAAACCTGGGGCCTGTACTACAAAGCAGGATTTGGGGTTAGCAAAGTAACTTCAGGGTAAATCCTGGGTTTTCAGTCCTATGACGGTGGTTCACTTCTCACCGGGGTACATCACCATGGTAACTTACGCTGAACAGCTAGCCTGCTCTGAAGCAAGTTATGTTGGAGATTGAGTTCACTGGTATAAAATCACCACCCACTGAAAAGCAGTTCTCTCCCATAAAACTTCAGAAGGAGCAGAAAGCGAAGCAGTTCTCAACATAATGGCATCACCATTTATAGAAGACCTGCTACATACTGGAGCATGAAGTGTGGGGGATCACTGAAGAGTGTGAGGGTTTTTCGGGACCGGCAAAACCCCTCAGCGCACCCTGACGAGGATCTCTATGAGCTCCTGTCTTCCTTCATTCATTTTTTTTCCCTGCTGGCTACAGGCAATGTCAAAGCTATTTCATATTTTATTTCCATACCAGTATCACCCCACAACATTAAACTGATTTTAGCTTTAAAGCTTGTATTTGTTAATAAGCTACACCACTTTGAATTATGTTTTTATGTTTGTTCTTCATTTGTTCCCACGTCCTTTTTACACCACCAGGGTTGCAGCTGAAAGTAAAAAAAAATGTCAGATATGCCACAATTATGTACATTAGACAATAAATTAATTAAAAGGAATCCTCTGATGTGCTTATTGTCTGATACGTGCCTTCATGATGGAACAGTGATCATATTTTATTATATTATAAACTAATGAACTTATACATTAACACAGTCAGCAGTTTTCTGCCAGCATTCCTTCCTGGCTTTGGCTGCTGCAACGGTGCTGCTTTTTGCTCCTATATGATGTTTTATATTCTTCAGATTTTGTAAAGATTATATTCTGCTCCTCGGCGGCAAACTGAGCCGCTCTGCAGCCGGACTTGTCCATAATCGTGATTGGTCAGATGCCGATAACGCCACCCATTTTATGTGCACGCGTTCATTCTCACATTAGACAAACCTGGGTTGACTTAACGAGTTGACAACCACCATCGTGTGACCAGGTATCCTGAGTGCCGTTGTTAGGGTTAGTCAAGCCAGATCTCTGAAAGACATCCTAGATATGTTGATTCGTAGTACAGGCCCCTGGCGTACGCTTCAATCCAGAGAACTCCAAACGCACAAAAAAATCCAGATCAATGAAATTGAGCATATGCCTGAATCCAAGCATATTTCCTTTGTACATCCCACTCAGCGTGGAATTGACCGCACATGTCGGAGTACCAGACTCCTCCCTCTCCGTGCCCTCATTTAAATATGCAAATTAGCATAAACAGGGCGGACAGGTGGGATTCCCCTCTCTGCATGATCAGATAACAGTAACAAGCCATGAGTAAGAAAGATAAGAAGAGGAACTTCACCCAATATGAGTTGGAGACGCTCATCAATGAAGTCGAGGCTTGTAAAAATATTCTTTTTGGCACGCTGTCCTCTGGCATCAACAGGAAACGCAAGAGGGGTGAGTGGGAGAGTGTGTGTGAGGCAGTGAATGCTGTGGGGTCAGAGCAGCACACAGAGGTCACAAAAGAAGAGGTCGGACATCAAGGTGGACGTGAAGAGAAGGACTGTTGCCCACAAAGCGTGGCCAAAACAGGCGGGGGAAGAGGAGAGGATGAACTCACCCCGTTTGAGCAGAGAGTTGCCGCTATTGTGGGTGACACTGCCCTCACAGGGGTGGTGGGAGCACAGGTGGGTCACTCGGATCACCCCCAAGGTAAATATATATTGTGTATTTGTGTACCACATATTTGTTTATTATACGGGTCATACGACAATCTGCTCACAGCCAAACAAGATAAAGGTTCTTGCATAATGATGCCAAGATATCAAAGAGGAAATCAAAGACTTTGTCTCATGTTTAATTACTCTATTTATTATTTTCCAACAGACAGTGAGGCAGGAGAAGACTGTGAGACGCAGTCGCAGCCTCGTGTCACAGACGCGGGGGATTCCTACCAGCTAGTAGCGAATGTTCCCACAAGCCTTAAAGCATCAAATTACATTGTTATTTTTTTAAAAACTTTGTTACAATGTTATATGATAATAGAGGAGGAACATTCTTAAAACCACATTTTGAAAATGTTTCCAGGATGTTATTGATGCCTCAGATGACACAATGTTTTTTTCTAAAACATTCCTGATGTGTGACATGTTAACAAAGGTGGAACATTGGCCTTCAGCATTCTGAAAACGTTTTGGGGATGTTGATGTGTTAATGATTATA
>NW_007579444.1:88562-89584 GCF_000690725.1 Stegastes partitus
CGTCACTGGCTCCAAAAATCCAAGATGTCAACCAGGAAGTAGCAAAACCCTGGCTTCATTTTCTCAGTGCAGAAACCAACGGGTGACGTCACGGTAGCGACGTCCATCTTTTATACAGTCTATAAGTGTAGCCCTGTGATAGACTCTGGTTACCTGTCCAGGGTGTCCCCTGCCTTCCCCCTGAGTCAGCTGGGATAGACTCCAGCCCCCCCACGACCCTAGTGAGGATTAAGCGGTGTATAGATAATGGATGTTCTCAAAGAAGGCGGCAGCAGGTGTGATCAAACCAGAGACTCTTCCTCCAAAGGATGGTGCAGTTGCACAGCATTCACTCCGTGCCTACCTGCAGACCTGGGACTGGATCCTTCTACAGAGCATGTCTCTGAACCCCAGTGACTATGGATGGACATGAGGTGTGCATGAGTATGAGCCAGTTCCAACACTAGACCCCATGACTCCTTAGGAGCGACTGAAGTTCACAAGCTGTAACTATCATGGAGATGGCAGCAACCGGCGGTGCAGCTGCAAGAAGAATGGGGTCACGTGCATCTGGGCCTGTGGAGTCTGTAAAGGCATCACATGCAGAAACTGCAGTCATGATGTATTACATAAGTATGTGAAATAAAAGCTACTGTGACTGTAAATGTAAAAGTGAGTGTGGCCTTTTCAACAATGGGGTGTTTGTGGTGAAATATCAATGTTAACAATCAACTCAGAATCATGAAAAAAAAAAACCCTGATTTGACCCCTCATAACTTGCTGAAGGCCCAATTTTTTAAAAACTGATTTTTGGACAATCATTTATCGGTACCCTATCTTGAGCAGGTTTTTTCAGAGTTTCCCACGGGAGTTGAACTTCAACATTTTAAAGCAGAGGTTCTCAACTGGTCTCACCCTGGGACCCACATTTTTCCATGGTCATTAAGTCGCGACCCAATTTTTTTTTAGAATTCAATATTCAGTATATTTTCCTGTGCAACATGCATTTCAGAGCATATAACCATGCATAGTAACTGGACCAT
>NW_007579444.1:91218-92725 GCF_000690725.1 Stegastes partitus
GTTAGTTCTGAATAATATGCCTTAAGCAAAAGTAAAAAGTAGTCCTTCAAATATTTACTTGAGTAAGAGTAAATAAGTATTGAGAGAAAAAACTATTCAAGTACTGAGTAACTCGTGAGTAACTTCTGATTATTAATTTTTTTTTATCAGAACACCAATGTCAAATAGACAAAAATATAAAACAAGAATGCACAAATTCAGATATTGCCTAACAACATTATTTTAACGATGTTATGGCTGCTGGTCCTTCCTTCTTTGTTGTGTCTTTTTTTTTTATTATGGAAATTTCAGTGTGCTGTTGCCAGTTGTGGATTGGGCCAGGGCACATGGGCGGAGCCAGGCCAATCACGCAGGACCCCAATGAAAACTGATGACAGCGGCCTATTTAAGTGGAGGAGTCCAATTGACAGGGTGACTGTATGCAGCGCACCAGTGCTTGATGTTGCAGGAGAACTTTTGTTTTGTTACGTAAAGGAACTTTTACCTGAAATTGTTCTGGAACAGCGCTCAGTAGGGATTGTCCTTATTTCCAGTAAAGTAGGTGCTGATTTGGTATGCTTTGATTTTTAGCCCTTTTTGTTATTCAGTTGAACTTGGTTTTTACTTTGTTTTGTTTGGCAGCAGGCTTTTAGTTATAAGAGCTTTTGTTTGGGTGTTTAAGTTAAAGAGCACCTTTATGCCCTGTTTCCTCAGTTTTTGTATGAATAAACTCCTNAAAGAGCACCTTTATGCCCTGTTTCCTCAGTTTTTGTATGAATAAACTCCTGTAAATAAATACTTGTTACTTTTAAACCAATTACATTTGGTTCTGTCACTTTCCCTTTTCCCTTTCCCCGAGCTGGGTTGTACCACATGGGAGCTCATCCGGGATATTAAACTGATCCCAGAGTAACATTATTTATATGAACAAGAGTTTGATTAAGAGGCTAAATTTTGTATAGGTGGGCAAGTACTAATTGGCAATAATTATGTCGGATTTTGATTTGGAGGGCTTTCTACCCGCTCCTTCTCTCAGTTTGCTTGAGTTATTTGCGGGATGACTTGATCAAAATAGCTAACTATTTTAATATTGTATTCCCGAAGCAAATTTGGAAAAAAGACTTAAAAGCCTTAGTTGCGGACAAGTTGGTGGAGTTGAAGCTTGTTGCGCAATTGGAGCCTGCTGTGCCTGAGGACGGCACCCTGAGCCAAGGAGCTATTGGTCCTGAGCCTGATGGTGAGCCGCCAGGTGTGCCAGCTCCGTCAGACGAGGGAGTGAGTGATGAGGGAGAAGGACGGCCGAAAACGCCGTTCACTCTTCACCGTTATGATCCCCTTTCGCCTGCCAGCTCTGAGTCTCGAGATGGGGCTAAACTAAAAGTTCGTCTTGCCCGTCTCAAGCTGGAGACTGAGGAGAAAGTGAAAAATCGGCAGGCAGAGCTGCAGTTTCAGCTTGAAATAAAGAAGCTTGAGATTGAAGCGGACAAAGCTGTGAAGCTGCGTCAGCTGGAGCTCCAGTCTCAGAGGG
>NW_007579444.1:96640-100610 GCF_000690725.1 Stegastes partitus
GAGCATATTCATATCTTTTGAAAGTTAACACTCAGTTGTCTGACTGTCCAGGAAATGTAACTCCTATACACAGAGCAGGGCTGCAGGGGTTTAAACTAGGGATGACCCAAACAAGAAATCTTGGCTCACGATCTGAGGTGAGTTGGTTAACATTTATTATCTGCTGATATCATATCCCTGGATTACACAAGTGGATTCAAGTTGTTGACGAACTGCAGTACCTAGTTGCACCACAAGGTGGAGCTTCTTACCAGAGCCTCAAGACTGTTCTGTGCTGGAAAGCACAGAGCATTGTAGAACCTTACCCAGTAAAGGAGCACTGTGACAGAGACTTGCATGAGGCTCATTGACACGACACCAGCAAAAAAGTGATGAATTAAGCTGGATTTATATAGAATAGACATGCAACATCCCAATAGAATATCTAACACTGTTGTGATGTTTTTTCACATTTATGTGTTTAAATAAAGTGTTGAGAACAGGTTTGTGCTGATACTGATCACGACAGAATTCCCAATCTTACCTACATTCCTAGATCAAACTGGACCAGATTTCTGGGTCAAAGTCAGAACAGGATAGACTGAACGACAGCTCATAATGTGTTCATCGGACTGACCATAGTTAGTCAAAACAGTTTGACACTAACTTTCAGTGCACAGTGAAATATCCAAATGTAGAATAATGTGTACAGCGTTACTGACACCAGTCTTTACATACCTCGCTGTGGTGCCGCTTTCTGCTGTGGATCCGTTGGTGTTGTTTCAGGGAACCTGAAGTTGTAAAAGTCTTACTACACTGGTCACAGCTGTATGGTCTCTCCCCAGTGTGGACACGTTGGTGAGCCTTTAGGGAGGCAGTGTAGCTGAAGCCTTTCCCACATTGGTCACAATGGTACGGTTTAACCCCGGTGTGGGTAACTTCATGGGCTTTTAACTGTGCGTACCGTACAAATGGTTCGCCACAGTGATCACACACATAAACATCATGTCCAGTGTGGATGCGTTGATGACGTTTTAGGCTCTGTTGGTTTTTGAAGACTTTTCCACAAACGTCACAGTGGTACAGCTTCATTCCAGAGTGGGGGCATTGATGGACCAGCAGTTCATATTCACAAAACGTTTTCACACACTGGTCACAGCTGACTGGTTTACCTACACTGTGGATGAGTTGATGGGTTTTTAAANTTTTTTTTTCACCAGGACAACATCCTCTTGAAATATTTTGCAACACTACGACCTGTGTTACCCAAGGTGAGCCCTGATGAATCTTACACTATGCAGAAAGGAAGGCAAATGAATGGTTTGCTTGTGCACTTACACACTGCTTTATATACAATACGTCCGCAGACCTCTCAGGTCGTCTAGTTCTGGATTAGTTCTGGATTTAGTTCTGGATTACTGTCCTCAACTTCTATGAAGCCCTTTATGGTAGAAGAGCAAAGACACGAAACAATGCTGTCTGCTTTAAAATCCATAATTGATTTTGTTGCTTGTGTACTCTGCTAAAAACTTTGGGTGTATGAAGTGCATTTTGGCTTGTCTATCTAACAATATTGTACATTTAACTTGTTGCTGATTTCTGCTCTGTCGCTTATTCTATACTTAATTACTGATTTTACTGATGTTTTATTACTGTTAGCAGGCCAGCTGACAGCCTTCCCTGGGCCCGGGACAAGATGATATTAGATCCCCCCGCCCCCACGTGGTGACCCACGTACAGGGGCTACAGTCCCCGACGCAGTGACCATGGGTTCAAATTCTGTTTATGGCTCTTTGCTACAAGTCCTTCCCCCATTCTTCTCCCCCACTTTCCTGTCTCTCTCTCAACTGTCCTATCTGATAAAAGCAAAAACGGCCCCAAAAGTGAGTCACTCCTGACATGGCAGATTCATACCCTGTGCTGTATAAATTCACAGCTCAACTATCATTATTACTGTTGTTGCTGTTGGTCCACCTGGTTTCACAGCAATTCACACCTCAAGGTACATGAGTCCTTGGTCATCAGAGGGATATTAACCATGTGAGCTGGAGGACTAAACATCTAGCTTTTCTTAGGGCTATCCTTAGGACTGAAACCTGGGCCAGTTTTAAATTGGCCTTTAATAAAGCAGGTCCACAAAAACCCATTGTGCTATGGAAGTTCTGATCCCTTGACTGTAGTATCAGCAACAGTAAAAAGTAAAAGGAATTTGAGCAACAACATACATAAAGCAAATAATGTTGAGTTTCTCATAATGACTGTGTATTTCAGGATCTGTGATACAGAATTTTAATTCTTGTAGTCAGGGCACTGGATATGCTTCGTGTGGAGGAAGTGGTCACCGTGGAGAGCTGAGTGGCGTAAAAGAACTGAGTTCCTATGGCCAGATGGGTCAGAGAATCTCTGAAAAGCCAAACTTTGGGAAAAGCTCCTGGTCAGCAGCAGTGACTGAGGTCACAGGCTGTCAGGTTGCTGCAGAACAGATGTGAAAGTTATAGGCCTATATCACACAGTCATCTCATGTTGCTCAGGGCCGAACTTACTGAACACACTGGAGCTGCTGTAAATAGAGAAGCTGGTATCTAGAAGGAGCCCGCGCTACAGACTGTTTGACAGCATGACTCTATGCTATTTATCTGACTGTACTAATGCTTATTTGTTTTTACAAAAAGAGGTTAAGCAAAAAGTTTGGCAGCATGAACACTACTTTCCACACACCAGAATATCTGTTCAGTGTGTGCTTGTTTGCTTTTCTGTCTTTGTCGATTGCAGGTTTCCATTGAGGCAGGGTCGTCTTTGAGGTGATTGACTGCACCTGTGGTGAAATACTCTCCTTCCTCCTGATGGTCTCTCACTCCACCTGCTCCCCTCTGCCATACGTGCGGGCCTCGTGGCGCGGCTGTTTTTTGTTTTGTTTTGTGCATCCACTCACTCACACAGACATACGCCACTGATGACTGACTCTGACATGCATTTATCTTATTTGGAGAATAAACATGTTTTTTGGCACTCAATCTCGTCTGCTCTCGAATTAATTGTTGCAGTCTAAGAGCTGGGCTTTAACAAAATGTCGACTTTACAGATACCATTTAAAATATCTAGAGTTTATGATAAAAAAGAACCAAGGGCAATGGGTTTAAATAAAGGACTCACATTTAGTGATGGTGTGTTCAAACACCTTTGTCCATACATGTCCATATAGTGTATGACAAAGCAATCAAACAAGACAACACTGAACAGCACGAGCTACAATTTCGTCAAACTAAATAGTAAGTGCGGCGCCGCATGGTGATGAAGCTCAAAGCAGGATTTTTAGACTGCTAGTGAATCAAAGTATGAGGAAACCAAACCAAGGAACCTTCTTCCAGGTGACTTCAGAGTCTCCACATGTCTTCTGGTGAAATCTAGTCCAGATTTAACAGAAGCTTTTGTCAACAATCTCTTTCTCCTTGTCTCCCATTAACCTTTCACTGGTGAAGAACAGACAACAGAAGAGTCTCTCTGGACCCTTTACTCTTGCTTTGTGGTACAAATCTCAGGAATTAAAGAAACCTCATCACAAAACAGAAACAGAGAGATTATGCAACATTAACTAAAAGTGTGTGCTTAATCTGTAAGTCTGTGAATGGCATGGCCTCACCGCCCCTGGAGGATTTATCAAAAAGAAAAATGGTATCACTAGTCCAAGGTCTGTCACCAGGGCTGACTGTGAAGTACAATTTAGAAAGTCCTCCTTTGCACAGCATGTACTATCTATTAAAGGTTGCACAAACTGGAATATTTTACCTATAGCTATCAGAGAAAGCTCCACCTGTGTCAGTTTTAAAAGATGATGTAAGACATGGTTGATCAACAATCAAACGTGTGAACATTGAGAAAATCAGGCACTTCAAAAACAGGTACTTTAATTACATGCACTTTATAGCACTTTACAGACACAACAGCACTTTAGGGTAGGCACAACCCAGTCTGACTCAATGTTATCGCCACT
>NW_007579444.1:100645-101575 GCF_000690725.1 Stegastes partitus
TGATGATGATTATTATTAATTATAATAATACTTAAATATTTTTGTTTTGAATATGCAAGTGAACTCTGAGAACCAAATCTTGGGAGCAAACTCTGTGTCGGATGAACTGATTTGTAAAAGCAAGAGGACCGAAGCGAACAAAAGCAGGAAGAGCCAAGTGACAGTGTATTCGGGTAAAATTGTTCAAGGACAAACATCAATTTATACTAGCCTATATGATCTCTCGACAGTGTATGTTCATCTACAGCTTCTGCTCACAAAAACAACAAAGTGAGAAGCTTAGTTCTGCCTCAATTTACCAACAACAGCACTTTAAAGTTGACTCTGATGACAGAAACAGACCTTATAGTTGCATTGAGACGGGAAATAATAAGTTTTGATCTTGCCGTACATGTCTGCTGGTGCTGCTACCGTCTGATTTTTCTGACAAGTGATCATTATCAGGATCCGACTCCTGGCAGTAGTCTACCACTGGTGCATCTTAAGGTGCAGGTTGAAACAGTTAAGAGTTAATAGCTCTTTAACCAACATTATATATATTAAAAGAATTGCAATTTGTTAGCTGTCTTGCCATATTGTAAACGACATAATTAAAAACAACACAGAAATCAATGCCATCAGTTTAGTCATAGAAACAATTAGTTTTCAGTCGTTTAATTCACCCAATTATGACAGAAGAACAAATAAATTCTGTTGTTTGGTAAAAATACACGTGCAAAATTCTTTTCATATCTGCATTTTCACCTGGAGGGTCATGGTTGCTGCTCTGGTCCTGGATGCTTGCCTCAACAACACATGGTGATGGTCCCTGGCTGCATTCAGGCTGACCCTGGCCCTCTGCGGACTCTGAGCTGTCAGTGCTGTCAGTCTGACCTGCAGTGACCCTGCTCTCAGTGTTCTGACCTGCTACTGACTTCCTTTTAATGAAAA
>NW_007579444.1:102450-146017 GCF_000690725.1 Stegastes partitus
AGGAAGTGGTCACCGTGGAGAGCTGAGTGGCGTAAAAGAACTGAGTTCCTATGGCCAGATGGGTCAGAGAATCTCTGAAAAGCCAAACTTTGGGAAAAGCTCCTGGTCAGCAGCAGTGACTGAGGTCACAGGCTGTCAGGTTGCTGCAGAACAGATGTGAAAGTTATAGGCCTATATCACACAGTCATCTCATGTTGCTCAGGGCCGAACTTACTGAACACTCTGGAGCTGCTGTAAATAGAGAAGCTGGTATCTAGAAGGAGCCCGCGCTACAGACTGTTTGACAGCATGACTCTATGTTATTTATCTGACTGTACTAATGCTTATTTGTTTTTACAAAAAGAGGTTAAGCAAAAAGTTTGGCAGCATGAACACTACTTTCCTCACAACAGAATATCTGTTCAGTCGAAACTTTCTGCTTTCTGGTGAAGCTGACTTCTGAGTTTTGCCAGATCCACAGTTGATGCTGAAAGTCTTTGTAATCAGAGTCCTCAGAAGTTTTTATCCCAGCCAGACAGCTCATCAGGAGGCTCTTCTGTGTCCGGAGGAAATATGTCAAAGTGACTGTGATCCATTGGCCCCTTCACCTGTGGAAACAATAAACAATTATATTAATACTAGATTTTCTACAATTTCACCTGTATGGTTTTTGGCTCTCCTGGGCAATCTCTTGAATTAAAAGAGTTTTTAAGATAGTATTTTTACTCAGGCTTGTTTTCCTCTAGTATCTACATGGGCTTTCTTTTTTTTCGGACTACTTAATTTGGGCTTATTAGAATTCTTTTCTAAAACTTACATTGGACTTTAGGGCATATGGGTGGTGCCCCTAACAAACTAATGCAATTTTAATCATAAAGTGTATTTTCTACACAGTGATGAACCAAAGACCATGTATATCATGGCAGTCTTGAGTTACCAATGACTCCTATAATTCCTGATGGAATCAATAAAATACATGCACCTTTCACACAACAAAAATCATGCATTTTGGTTCTTTCATAGATTTATTATCGGATTTCAAGAAAAAATTACAAAACCTGCAAAAAATATATATTCACTGCAACTTGAATGATCAGTTTTGGTGATGCAGAAAGCTGTGTTCATGGAATTTTCTTGATTGCAGGGCCTCTTAACTTCTTGTGAGTGATTATGATTGACTGCAGCTGCTGACTCCTCTGAGCCAAATAATTACTGCCCATTTGATATACTTATTAGCCACAAACACTAAAATTGGGAAATCTGAAGAGCAAATATCTGAAAAAAGAAACGATTGATTTGAACAAGTCAGGAAATTCACTTGGAGCCATTTAAAAGCAGCTACAGATCCCAAAATCATCTGTACAAACAATTGTTTGTAAGCATAAAGTGCATGGCACAGTTTTGCCACTACCACAATGAGGAAGAACTATCACCAATTGGTCAGGATTGTCAAAAGTCAATCAAGAGTCAACAAAAAGCAGGTCTGCAATGAATTAGAAGCTGCTGGAACACATGCGTCAGTGTTCACAGTCAGCTGTGTTTTACATCACCATGAACTAATCCTCACCTTGCCATGCAAGAAGAAAGTCCTTCACCTAGAAGTATCACTTTAAGGCTCGACTGATGTTTGCAGCTGATCACATGAACAAAGGAAAAAGCCTTTCTGGAAGAACGGTCTGTGGTCATATGTAAATTTAAAAAAAAAAAAAGACCTTTTTGGCCACAATGATGAGAAACATGTTTGGAGGAGACAAGGTGAGGCCTTTAATCCCAAGAACACCCGTCAAGCGTGGTGGCTGAAGTATTATGCTCTGGGGCTGTTTTGCTGCCAGTGGAACTGGTGTGTCACATAAAGTAAATTGAACAATAAAGTAAGAATCATTCGCCAGAAGGTTGGGTTCTGGAAGCATTTGGATGTTTCCAGCAAGAGAATGACCCCAAACACACATCAACAGTAAAAGAGAAATGGCTAAATAAGGCAAAAAATGACAGTTTTAGACTTGTCTCCTCAAACTCCTACCTTAAGCCCCGTCAAAACTTGTGGACTGTGATGAAGAAACAAGTGTGAAAGCAATGTGCTCCTGTAATTTTCAGATCGCACATGGATTTTGTATTTTTGCCAGTCCATGTATGTCACCAGCCAATATAAAGTAACTCTTAGCTTAAAAAAAAAAGGAGATTTATTGTTATTTTTCAGGATCCCTGCTTCAGCCCCAGCCCCTGTCTTTCTCTCTCTTTCTCCCTCTCTCTGTCCACCCAGCCCTGCATGCAGCCTGCTTATTTGCAGGTTGAGCAGATGAACTGCAGGGATCAGCTCATCTGCTCACCATCACCTCATTCCCACAAAAGCCTGTTCATTCCACCACTGTCTGCTAGACTGTAGACTGTGCAACCCTATTTCCCTGCCGGTCCCTGACCTTTGGTCTAGCTTAGAATAGAATAGAATAGAATAGAATAGAATAGAATAGAATAGAATAGAATGCTTTTTATTGTCATCATACATAACTTAATTGATTCTTAGTAGTATTCCCTAGTTTTCCCTTCTGCTGTTAGTTGGAGTTTGTTTTTTGTTGTTTTTTTTTTTTAGATTTTCGTATTTTTGCCACTTTTTTGAATTAGGTCTGGTTTCCCCTGTTCTGTTTCCTCCTCAGTTTAGTTTCCTCTTTCCCTATTGGTTTTCAGTTTCATTCCTTTGCTTAAAGAAAACCTTTAATCTTGACCTGTCTCTGCCTGATCTGTGTCTGAAACTGGGTTCACAGACAGTACTGACTGTTGCTTTTTACAGCTTTTGCATAAACATCAGCAAATAAAATATCCATCCATCCATTATCTATACACCGCTTAATCCTCACTAGGGTCACGGGGGAGCTGGAGCCTATCCCAGCCGACTTAGGGTGAAGGCAGGGGACACCCTGGACAGGTCGCCAGTCTATCACAGGGCTACACTTAGAGACAAACGAGCACACTCACATTCACACCTACAGACAATTTAGAATCACCAATTAACCTCAACATGTTTTTGGACTGTGTGGGAGGAAGCTGGAGAACCTGGAGAGAACCCACGCTGCACGGGGAGAACATGCAAACTCCACGCAGCATTTTTTGCCTTTATTTTAGAGCAGTAGAGATGGACAGGAAAGGGGGGAGAAGAATGGGGAGAGACCTGCAGCACAGGGTCATGAGCGGGAGTCGAACCCACAACCGCTGCGTTGGGGAGCTATAGCCCCTGTTTATGGGTTGCCCGCTCAACTAAGTGAGCTATAGGGGCACCCCCAACATTCTCCTTTTAACTCAATATTTTCAGACCTTTATTTAAAATTCTTTACTCTTATTTAATTTTGTCACATTCCCTGATCAGCACGAACCTATTTCCTACAGAAAAGATCACAATCTGTTAAACTCTCAGGGACTGGCTGTGCTTTGAAGTCTCACCTGTCTCCTCAGTGGAGACAGCAGCTTGTAACATCTCAGCCCTTCCCAGTTGAATCCCTGGAACCACCTACAAAACAAACAAATTTTCAGTTAGACTTTATTTAAAATCTACTCTTTTAAAAGTAACCATCTGACAATTACTGTTTCAGAATACTTATGCTCCATCTTAATTTATTAAATTCTTTGAACCTAGGAGCTTCAGTAGAAAGCAACTGGACATCTCTCCTTAGGTTCTTGAACATGTTTCACCTCTCATACAACAGGCTTCTTCAGGTCTAACTGACTGATAAGGAGTTTCAGATGTTTAGTCCTCCAGCTCACATGGTTAATATCCCTTTAATGACCAATACTTAATCCATGAAGAAGCCACAAATTGACCCTACTTGTTGACAGGAACAAAGTTAGTACATTCTGTCTCGACATTCACAAACAGATGACACAAAATATCTTAAAATTTTTAGATTTTATGTCTAAAGACAATATAACATTTTGCTAAATCATGAAAAACAAAATATCAAACTGTGTTGTAATTAAATGTTATGTTTATAAACACAAAACTAGAATGTGGAAATTGTTCCCTAAATTAGTTGCCTAAATCTTCGAAATTAATAAAAAGGAGTAAAAACGCAAAAGTTGTATGATATTCTAAATCATTTTCCTACCGAATTAGATCGCTGAGATAAGACTTTCCCCATCTATGCTGAGTTATTCATTTGTTTTTCATTCGTCATTTAATTTTACATTTTGGTTCTGATGTTATCATTAACACACTTCAATATAATTCAATGGTAAATCTTATATTGTTATATACTTATATAATTGAATTTCCCTTCTTATTGAATTTCCCTTCTGGGATGAATACAGTATTTTTCATTTCATTTCATTTCATTTCATTTCATTCATTATATTGTAATGTTAAGTGGTGAGAAATAATTACTGTGCTGTTGCTACCATTGGGACTTTCTTTGTATTCTCCTAATACAAAGATCAATAATAATGCTGCTATGCTTGATTTGCACATATTAAAAAAAAATCAAAACACTACCAACAATGACAAATATATAAGCATGACAAACATGCCTAAATATTAAAAGAAAATAATATATCCCACCTGTATGCATACTGTAAATATCTGATTTGGACACAGTCCTCATCTAAAAATATCTAAAAGGTAAAGAGAATTGTGTCATTTGGACTGTAAACGTACTTGTGTTTCTTGATGTCAGTGATACCGCTCTTTTTGTTTCCCAGCCTCTCAACTGGGTTTAACCTGAGCGGGACAGAAAGAGATGTTTTTATTGGTTCAATGTCTGGTTCAATAACCACAACAGCTTTCTTTTTTATTTTAACCGAGACACATCACTGAATTAAGCTAACATATGACTTGTTAAGCAATTTAATGTATTACATGTTAATATGACCCACGTCTGGTCTGAGCTCAGTCCAGCACTGCAACCTAATCACCCAGTCCTCTGCTAAAGGATACTGGCTGGTGTGGTTCACCGTACTTGCAGAGTCTTCTGATGAGTTCGTCCGGACGCTTGCCTATTCTCTTGGGAAAATCCACCTTCTCGATGCCATGGAGGATCATGGTGTAAATCTTTATGTGGTCTGAGCCAGAAAAGGGTGGGCTGGAAGGAAAACAACTTTTCACATTTCCTGCTTAGCGCAAAAATGATAACGCAAACTGCACTTTTTTTTGTTTTGTTTTGTTTCCAAAAGATGAGCTCACAATTTTGAGAAATACCAGGATTTTCTTTCCTTTTGAGAACAAAATTAAAAGACTGATATCAATCTATTCATCAAGCTACTTCCCCCTACTTCCAGCCTTTATGTTAAGGTAGGCTAACCTTGGTCCTCTCTGTACTTATCACAAAGACACAAGACTGCTATCCATCTGGTAAACTCACTGTCAGTAAGAAAGTAAATATTTCCCTAAATATTGAATTTTCCTTTATTACTCATACTAAAATGCTGCAATGCAATAGTCAAAGACTTCTCACTGTGTCAGTGACGTCTACAAAATAATGTACAATCAGCTGAAGTTAACAGCATCAGCGGGATTGACTGACTAACTGAAATGCTTACGCCCTATAAGTACTGTAGAAAGGTTTAGACACAGATATTTAGATTCTTGTCCATCATGTCGGTGTCTGATTGCCCAGAATGACGCACATCAAAGCTCCTCCAGTCAGTATCTGAACTCGATCACTGCAGTGATGTGGTATGTGCCTCAACCATGAGTCCACCAGATGCTGCCTTCCTACAGTATGTTTGGTGGAGCAAGCAGTTTGATTATAAAAATCAGAGTTTACAGAAGTATGACTTCATTTAGCCACCCAATTTAGTAGTACACGGTGGTCTGTCATCCCCTCAATAGGATTCTGTTATAAGGGAAATAGTCTGAGTCACTGGACGTAGGCCTGTTTGTATTTCTTTCAACAAATTCTAATTGTCTCTGGTGGATCTAAGTAAAGGATGCAGCTTCGGTGTTCTCTTTAAAAAGTGGCAGGCATGATTATTTTGGTGGAAAATTTGCATGGGGAGCAAAGGGGACTTTGGAAACAGTAGTGGCCAGTGACAGGTTTATACTCCGAGCCTACATCAGGTGAGTCAGACCAATGAAAGTGTAACTAAAATGATAAATTGTACATTAAATAAAATATCCTATGGCAATTCTGTTTTTCAGTTAATATACCTGAATTTTATTGATCAGGCATCAATAATGGCAGGAAACAGTATTATCAGTGATTTTTAAAATGTTGCCCTGTCCCTGTCAACCATTGGATGCCCTTAGGCTCGGTGCTCAGACCTTTAGTACTCATCCTTGATATACTTTGTCTGGGTCAGATAATCTGCCATCAATTATGCAGTTTGCACAGTTAGCTGATGATGATCAATAGTGTTGTTGCATCAAACCTTTCATGCACTTCTGAAAGATATCCAAAGTATTCAAACAGCAACCGAAGAGTGAAAAGCTAACGACTCTGTTATAAGAATTTCCTCTTCAAGAAGTGCAAGGTTTAGCAGTTTAGAATATTTTACCGTTCTGACTTACTTGCCAGTGAGAAGTTCGAATATGAGGATTCCCAGGGACCAACAATCAGCTCCAAAGTCATGGCCTTTGTTCATGATGACCTCTGGGGCTACATACTCAGGAGTCCCACAGAATGTCCAGGTCTTTTTTCCAAGACCAATCTTTTTAGCAAAGCCAAAGTCTGCCTGTGGAAATACTGAGGAATTAGTAATACAAATAAAGCAGGCATAGAGTACAAAACACCCTTTAATCGACTGTCACAAATATTTTCAACAGTGACTTACCATTTTGACATAGCCCTCTGAATCCAGCAGAAGGTTTTCAGGTTTCAGATCTCTGTACACAATGCCCATAGTGTGGAGGTAGTCAAAGGCCTCCAAGACACAACCAATACAAAACCTTGCTGTGGGCTCATCAAAATAACTCCTGGTAGGTTAGAAAAAGTTGACCTGATTAATGACATAATATATCCCATGAATATACACAGTTCAGATTCATGGACAGTTCCAGGCATGTACATTAGTTGGGAGAAACATTTTAAAATGTGTTGTGTTCATTCCTATGTTTTCCATGTGGTGTTCCATTCGGTGAGGTTTGGCTGCATCTCTTTTAAAGACATCATCATATTTTACTGCAAAGTTTGCTTTTTTACATTTTATTATTATATAGTTATACTTCACTTATATATACTATTTAAAGCAGGATCCTGAGGTGGGCTATTGTTTCCTGAAGTCTAAATTTGTAGGACAATAAGCTTGAACACACGCTTACTCTATTGTCAAGCTGCTAAAACAGTGAGAAGGCTTAGTGTTGCTTTAAATAGTGACTTAAATGTTTTACTGCAGTCATAAAGAACTATACTCCACAATGTGTCAGTGTACTGTACATTACTATTACAGACAGACTGCAACAACTGGAAATGAAACACTGTTTTTCGTTACTCTTTAAATAATGGTTTCTGGATGTCCACATTTGTAGCTGATGAATGAATTTAACTGAAGGACCTACACTCACATGTCCCGCAGCACAGTCCACAGCTCTCCACCAAGACAAACCTCCAGCAGCATGTACACATATTTGTTGTCTCGAAACGTTCGAAATAATCTGAAATACAGGCACAGCCATGTCAGCTATTGGGTTGCATTAAAAGCACAAAGTAATTCCCCCTACTGTATTAGTAACACGAACATAAAGTCAAATATGTAGCTGTAAAATATATGAAATTAACTAAATAACTGATTGTGCTGGTAATGGTGCAAGTATTCAATAAACAGCATTCATGTCTTGTATTGGTAGTGCAGGGCCATCATAATGATATATATATATATATATATATATATACTGGAGGTGGTCGGTGTGTTGGCTTCTATTATATATATATATCATAATGATGGCCACAACAGGTCTAGAACTTCTGTTGGTACAGAAACAATCACCAAAAAAGGGAAAAGTGCAGATGACAACTGCTGATACTGCTGCTCTGAAACAGTTCCCTTTCTAAAATGTATAGCCCACAAACTTCTAGCATTCTCAGATTCTTGGAAATCCTGTAAAGAACCCCTGAACTGATGAGAGGGAACTGAGTGGCAGGTGGAGTGTAGTATTAGTGAAGCACCAGATTCTGGCTGAACTTTTCCTTGAATGACAGTCAACAGACTGCTTACACACAGCCTTTGTTTGTTAAAGTCATAGTCCAGATAAATCTTGGTGTAGTGATGGAACCTGGGTCAGCAGCATTCCCCCACAGCAGTGTCCTTAGCAACTCCACTGAGAAGCCAACACACTGACCACCTCCAGTATTGTCAGCTACAGGAGGTTTCTAGTAGATTGAATCTGCTTTAGAAATAAACCATAATATATTATGTTGATTTGGCAAGCACACCCACTTGATGATGAAAGCTGAGTTTGTTTGCTGTAGGATGTTTTTCTCAGAGTAGATGTGCTCCTGCTGCCTGGTTTCTACTATGTGCTTCTTCTTAATGCACTTCAGAGCAAATGTGGTGTCCTCATCCTTAAGCTTCACCTGAGAAACAGCAGAGAGGTGCACGCTTAGCAAAGCAAGACACAAAAAATCAGTGACAAGAAATGTGTATTGCAGCTTAACCCAAAATGTGTGTCACACAAATTTATGAAAAGATAAACTTTTACATTCAGTTTAACCAACTGTTAAACTGTAAGACTGTTTGAGAAATGTCTTTTGCTCTTAAAGGGATACTCTGCCAGTTTTCCCTGTTAGTCAGGTTTACTCATCATAAGGAGCAGCAAACAACGTTTGAAAACAGCTTCTCAAAGACTAAAGAAGTCATCCAGGTGATTTCATCTGGGTTAATAACTGAAGTGTGTGTTGATAAATGCAGGCTCCTGCATTTTTGGAGCTTGACACCTACTCTGGACTACAAACTAATCTGCCAGTGGTTCAATTACTTTATGCATCAAATAATTAATTACTTGAATACCACATTTTCTCCTTTTGGATGTAGTTGATCTAAATAACTCCTGAAACCAAAACTAAACAACAACAATTCATCAACAACTCATCATACAGTTGTAGCAGACATTAGAGTTTTCATGGAAACCAAACTGCATTTATGTGTCCTTCCCAGAGTCTTCATTTACTACAGCTGAACTGATCTATAGCTTTTTTTTTTTTTTTTATTTCAAACATAAACAGTGAAATCAACAAAACAAAAGATAATAATAATCAATAATAAATAAATGTAAATAAGAATGAGAAAACAAAATTAAATCAACCAAGAGAAAAAAAAAGAAAAAAGTGTTCTATGTTGGGTTTTCGGTCACAATTTTGGACTGTTCTGGGTTTCCCTGTCACATGGTGTAAATCAGCGGTCTTCAACCTTTTTTGTACCATGGACCGGTTTCAAGCAAAACTATTTTCTACAAAATGGATCATTGCGCACATAACAAATAATAATTGTTTTTTCTATTAAAAAAGTGTCAGAAACAAATCAAATTACTTCTTATTGCTAAATAAGTATTCACTTTTTCTTCCATCTCAGCATCTCATCCTCTTTTCAAAGAATCTCTCCAGAAAAGTTTTTTTTTTTATTCATTTTGGCAGCGGTTAGAATAGATATTAACAGTCGGGCATGAAAACTGACCGAGACAAGTGTGGGAAACAAGCACAGCCGGAAGTTACAGGAAGACGAGCTAGTCATTTTTCAAAATAAAACACCCTGCAGACTCTGCTGGAAACAAAATAAACCAATAAAACATTTTTATTCTTTCTGTGCAGCCTGGTACCAAATGACCCACGGCCCGGTACCGGTGCCTGGGGACCACTGATGTAAATAATGCAAATGAAGGATTACATCACAGACCCTACCTCCTTGTTTATGGAGAAATACTTTTCAGTATAGTTCCATCTGTTTACTGCACTGAAAACATTTTTGCTCGGACAGTAGCAGTAAACAGAATTCTTTTAAATCATGTCCATTATAAAGCAGAACTGAATACTGAATGACATTTAAGGAAGTATGTTGTTGTTGCAGCTTACTAGCTCTACTCGTCCAAAACCTCCCATGCCCAGTGTAGCTACGACCTCCAGATCCCGGAAAGGCTGGTGCACATGCAGGAGTGCGATCCTCTCCTTCAGCCTCCTCAGCTCCCTGGCCTCTGCAGAGTTAATCTGAGGTGAGTGGGGCCTGAGAAAAGGACACATGGTTACATCTGAACCCTTGCTGTAAGGCCTAGACTTCACCACTATAACTGGAAACACAAGACTGACTTTATGACATGCAGTGAATCATCACCACTGTCATCTTATTGGGAGGCCGAATGACAGTTAGCACATCTGTTTGTTCGATCATTCAGTTCTCGTTCACTTACAGGGCATTTCTTCTCTCATCACTCCTGGAAAGCTCCTCCACATATTCCTTCAGGTAGGCCTGAAGCTCCTCATAAGTTCCCACCATTTGGTTGAAATTTCTGTAGTCAAGGGGCAGGGGGCAAAGACAGGGACAACTTTGAATACAGTGTGTGTGGGTGTGCATGGTGGCAATGGGTCCTGGATTTTACATTTTTTTAAAAATTGGATTAGGGATTCTTAAATTGTTAGAAAAAAAAAAATAGAACTAGGCAGTTGTTTGATTGACCCTGAAAAACTAACCTCTCTGTATCAAAGTTAACATACACACACACACACACACACACACACACACACACACATACACATACACATTTTTGCCTATGCCAGGAGGCTGGGTCAGCCACACTAAGCCACCGCAACTATAATATTTTTGTACATAATATGAAGACTTTTTTTTTTAGTTATTTTTTTGGCCTTTGTCCCTTTATTGATAGTGTAGTGAGAGAGAGGCAGGAAAGTGGGGGAGAAGAATGGGGGAAGGACGTGTGGGAAAGGGCCATGAGCGGGATTCAAACTCATGAGCTCCACATCAGGACTGTAGCCCTGTACATGGGACGCCAGCTCAACCAGGTGAGCTATAGTGGCACCCTAATATTAAGACATTCTTAAATGAAAATAATCTGTAAGTTGAGAGTGGACAGGATTCGACTGTCATGGGTACATTATTGTTCCAAGGTTTCATACGTAGTTATGGTGGTGAGTGGAGTCAACAAATGTCTCTCAGCAGCAGGTGATAGCTTTTGTTTTCGTCCTGATCATAGCAGTAATACAACTGTGCTATGTACTTTATACTTATAAACAGCTATTTGCACAGTTGATTTTGGAATCTGTAGCTGCTTTAAATGGCTCCAAGTGACTTTCCTGACTTTTTTAAGTCATTGATTTGCTTTTTCAAATCTTTACTGAGCTCGTCAGACTTTCCCATTGTAGTGTTGCTGTCTGAGTCTAATGAATGTATCAAGTGGGCCCTATTTAGACTTGTCTTAGAGGAGTCATCAGCTGTAGTCAAACGCAATCAGTCGCGAGAAGTAAAGAGGCCACGAAGCTAACAAAATCTGAATAACAACTTTCTACATCACAAAAACTGAGAATTTAAGTCATATTTCAAGAAGTCCTACGATAAATCTATCAAAGAACCATAGTTGGCATGGGTTTCAATGATTCCATCACAGAAAATTTTGAGTGATAGGACTCATTGGAAAGTCACGACTGCCATGATATACAGTCCTGGTCACCACTATTGGCACCCTTTCATTTTTTGCAGAACCTCTACAATATCTTCACAAATAAATGGAAATGTACCAAATTCATATGATCAGAAATTCTTAATTGGATGTCTAAAGTAAATTAACAAAAAAAAAAAAATGTTTTCCAATCTACATGTTGTAGTTTCCAAGAGGAAATAGAAAAAATTGCATGGACAGTAATAAAGGCACCCCTCCCTAACAACTGGTTGCATACCCTTTGGCAGCCATGACTGCGCCCAAACGATTCTTGTAGCCATCTATAAGCTTGCAGCTGGTGTTTTCTCCCACTCTTCCTTTGCAGTTTGTTCAAGCTCTTGAACATTTGCAGGATTCCTTGCCCCAATGGCAGAATTCAGCTCCTGCCATAGATTTTCGATGGGATTAAGATCAGGACTAATCACTGGCCAGTTTCAAACAGTCCATTTTTTCCTTTTCAACCATTCCTGCGTGCTTTTGGATGTGTACTTTGGGTCTTTATCTTGCTGGAGAACCCATGATCTTCTACACAAACCCAGTCTTCTTACACTGGGTGGCACATTTCACTCCAACATCTCTTGGTAATCCTCTTATTTCATAATTTCTGTGAAACGGCCAAGGCCTCCAGTACCAGATGCAGTAAAGCAGCCCCACAACATTATGGATCCTCCACCATGCTTAACCGTTGGTAGGGTGTGCTTTCCTTTATGTGTGTTGAAAATGCCCTAGATAGATGTGTGTGTGCCCATTTAAGACCCGTAACAGTCACCTGAGTACTGGATTGCATGATTGGCCCATGTGCATTCTGAGTAGCCAATGACAGTCGACCATCTAGCAGGTATAGATTCAGTTTGGCCGAGCGTGTGCAAAAGTGTGGATGCTTTTTTCTTCCACCCTCAGTTCCTTTGTTCTGGGTTTGAGTAAATAAAACCAAAGTAAGTTTTTCAGACATTTATTGTAAGAAGTGTATATTTAAGATATATTGTTGAAAGTTTATATATATTACGACTGAGACTCAAGTAGTTTATAATATTAATCATAATCTCGTTATTTAAAAGAAGTGTTTTCTAACTTGTTGCTACTGACACCATTTATGCTCATAGCTACTTTTGGACATTTTATTTGATTTGTATTCATTGTTCTGTTTATTGTAGACCACACTCAGCTACAACCTCAGTTCATTAAAGAGTTAAATTAAATGGAATTGAATGCTTCTTTCATCCTTTACCAGATGCCTGTGGCGGCTGTAAATACTGGGACCACATAAGTTCAGAGACATCACAACAATGTGCTTCATTGCGCCATCTGTAAACAAATTGTTGGCATGCATTGCCAAAAAGCTCTATTTTTGTGTCGTCTATCCACCAAACATTTTCCCAGAAGGATTGTGGTTTGTCCAGGTACTCTTTGGCAAAGATCAGTCGTTATTTTTTAATGTCTTTTCTTCAGCAATGGAGCCTTCCTTGGAACTTCGCCCACGAAATCCTATTTGGTTTAGTGTGCCGTGCATGGTGCATGTTGAAGCCATTACCCCAGATTCTTCCAGGTTGGCTTTCAGGTCTTTGGATGTTTTACATGGGGTTTTTTCCACAGTTCGCACCAACCTTTGAAGACTTCTCTCATCAATTTTCCTCTTCCCCCCATGTCCAGGCAGGTTCTTGACAGTTCCATGCTTAGCAAACTTCTTAACAACATTGCGCACTGTTGAAACAGGGATACCAAAGTCCTTGGAGATGGCCTTATACCCTTTAGAAGTCTTGTGTTTGCTAATTTTGCACTACTGATGTCCTCAGACAGCTCTCTTGCCTTCACCATTGTGACAAAGGAACAGGGAATAACATGTGGCTTTTTAAAACAATAAAGTCATCATTCATTGGCTAATGCATGTCATGTGGGCACTGACAGTTTATCATCATTCTAATTTCTGATTAATCACAGCTGAGTAAAAATGTGGGGTTTTCCTACGCTGATTTAAAGGGTGCCAATACCAATGTCACTGCAATCTTTCAATTTCAATTTCTCTATTTTTTTTTTGCCTCCTATTGCTTTTTTTTTTTTTTTAATTGTTGTTTTATCATTTGCTGTTCTGTATCAAACATGAGTCGTCTGTAGACCAAAGCTGTTTCACTAGATTTATTTTTTCAAGAGATATTCTACATTATGTATTTAAATTTCATGGGTGCCAATAGTGGTGACCAGGAGTGTACATGGTCTTTACAAAAGTATATAAACTTTTCTTCATAACTGTACATGGTGGTGGAGATGTTCTTGCTAAATCCACTGCATCCAGTTTATCTATAGGTGTGAGTTCAGTTGAGAGGCAACTCAACCTAAACTACTGGGTGTTAAATGTGACCATATACTGTCTGAGTTGATCAACTTCATCAAATTGCCGGGTAATTTCCTCCAGTGCTCTTGAATAGCACGGAAAATAACATATTAAATGCGCAGACTGCACAGACCAGAGCAGCCAAATGAGATCTTATTTGTTCTTTTTGTGTGAATGCGGAGGAGATGCGTGTGTTTTTTTTTTCACTGGTCAAGTGAACACTGGCCATCAGGGGTCAAACTTCTATACTGAGCACATTCACTCTGAATTAAGGATGTGTGTGATGGCTGAAAAACAAACTTCATCCTCCAAGTGGACTCCTGCAGACCAGAAAAGTCTTGATCTGCAAAAAGACAGCTGCAGAAGAGTACTGACTTGTAGTTCTTTTTATTATACTGCTTTTTCAGTCCACAGAAGTCTGCTTGGAAGACTCTGGTGCAAACATAAGCAGTAGGTTGTATTTATATATTCTGTGCATACACACTACTACTGAGCATGAGCAGTACTTCATGTCCTTATAGACATTTGTGGATTTGTGTAAATAAAATTTACGTCATGTCACAAACTTGCGGGCGCTGATAGTATGACATCAACCTAATAATAACAACTACGTGTCCATGGGTATCTACAGCTATCCATGTACATATCTGTACCAGAATATGCTTAATCCAGTGAAGGCAGAAAGCAAGGTGAATGTGACTAATAATCCATCCATTATCTATACACCACTTAATCCTCACTAGGGTTGCGGGGGGGCTGGAGCCTATCCCAGCTGACTTAGGGCGAAGGCAGGGGACACCCTGGACAGGTCACCAGTCTGCCGCTGGGCTACACTTAGAGACAGACAACCAAACACATTCACACCTACGGACAATTTAGAATCACCAATTAACCTCAACATGTTTTTGGACTGTGTGGGAGGAAGCCGGAGAACCCGGAGAGAACCCACGCTGCACGGGGGGAACATGCAAACTCCACACAGAAAAATTCCGGTGCCCCCACCGGGACGCGAACCGGCAACCTTTTTGCAGCGAGGCAACAGTGCTACCAACTGCGCCACCCTGCAGACCGTGACTCATAATGTATGTTTAAAAACAGCAGCTACATTGTATTTTAAAATATATTTCTCCATTTGTGACCTCACAGGGACAAACCAGTGGCCAGTTTCTAAAAAATATTTATTGTACACGTTAATCTTCACTCAGTGGCAACCAGTGACTGTAGTTCAGCCTGTAGTAGACTTAAACAGTCACTGAGATTATGTGAAAGACTACACTCAAAAACTCACTTTAAAATCGTCATCTGTTATCATGTGTCAGAGTGAATAAGATCTAAAGGGTGTTGACATGGGTCCTACTAAAAACATGCCACGTGAACAACATTCAGCTACTTACTCTCTGTCCACCACCAGGCAGTGTGTATCGTTCTCATTGCAGATAATGTTGGCTGAGCGAACATCTTCACTGTAAACATACATGCACATTACAGTCAGACACAACACAAACCCACAGCGTATAACTACAGATGTGCCATTTGAATTGTCCATACTGATGCTTAAAAGTTGGTACAGTGGAAGGTAGCTAAACCATGGGGTATGAGGGCTTAACAAGAACAGGACTAAATTATAGGTTACTTTTTAAAAAAATATAAATTGTAGGCATACTGTGTCACTACTGCTTATGGGGTACAGTAAATAAGGGAACTACTTCATAAATGACTGACATGTCTTTCATTCTTTGAAGATTTCTGTTTTCTCTTAGTGTTCCACTCCAAGACAATAATACTGTAACCAAGCATCGGTGAGTGTTCTGTTTTGGGAACATGCACCATAGATTTTATATGTACATATATCCCCACCATCTGATTTTTTAATTTTTAGAGAGATTTTCCTGATCTCATTGTCATCCAGCAGCTTTGGTATAATTTTCTCGAAACTTAAGTTTTGTTTCCAAGTACTGTACAACATATTTTTTGTAATATACTGTATTGAAAATATACCTAAGATTCTATAAATTATGTGTTGGAAGTTTGTTGCCGGCCTCAAACTGTTTGTAGAAGTTGCTGAGTTGTTTTGGTAGGGAGGGATTATGTCCTACATGGTTAGGAATGCTTGTTGTCTGGGATGGGTCCTTGTTTTCAGCAAAGTCATTTTTGAGCCTCTGTCCATACAGGTGCCTTTCTTCACTGATACTCAGGGATAGGCTACTCCTAGTTAGTCTGTTTGCTTACCCGATCTGGTTGGTGTCCATAAGAACAAGTGGGCCTCCCTAACCAGCCAGGGCTTCTGTTTGATGCAAGTCCCGATGGTTTTGCAACAGTTGGGTCTTTCCCCCAAGTCAGTGCTGCTGTCACATGTGACTGCCTCCTTGCAGGTTTCCTATTATTTGGACTAAAAACAGACTTGCAGTGCCGGGATTGAATCTTGCTCTCACTTTTTAATGATCAGTCTATCTCATTTCTGGTCTGAATGCAGGTTGGAGTGATGTGAAGGGGGATGTAACTGTACCAGACAGAGAAGTAACTGGGATTGTGAGGCTACTTCCTCCAGCACATTTGCATTCAGCCACACTTCTGAGAAAATAAAAACATAGAAACCACTTAAGCTGGTTTGAAATTTTCTCAAAAATACAATGCGTTTCTTTTTGATGTTTAGTGACCAAACATCAGTAATTGTGGGGGTAAGAATTGTTGGTTTGTCCCTTAGCTTAACCTGGTCTCCCCTAAGCTTATACTTTTTTGCTGCACTGTTTCTGATACATCCAGGTGAGCTTGTGGTCTCCTGGTTCACTGTTCTCAGCCCAAGCTCACCTAGTGTAAACACACATGTTAACACACTTCGAATGCAAAGTTTGGAAGGCTTGGGCTGATATGGGAAGAAGCAATTAAGCTGCATAGTGGGAAACCTAGGATTTCTCCTCACTCAAGATTAAAGTTAAGAGATCTCTGTTGAGCTGCTTTAATTTATTATTATATATATTTTTTAATCATTCTGCTTGTTTAATTAATGTCTTTAACATTGTGTAAGTGTAATTTAAAGTTACCAAAGTGCTCTTTTTAGGTATCAAATTATTGGTAATTTTGTCCCATTTTATGCTCATCTTCTATGAATAACTCAAAAGGCATCACTGCTTAAAGCCTGATGCCATCTTAATATGAAGTTGACAGTAGAGACAGGACAGATTCCCAGAGAAACAAATCTCTATGAAATCCAATGCAATGTCTGCAGCGCTGTGTATCTGTAAAATGTGTTTGATTTTAGGTCTTTTACTGTGTCCTCTTTTGATTGTACCTGATGAGAGCTTTCTCTCCAAAGTAGTCTCCAACTCCCAAGGTATTAATTTCTTGAGGTTCAGCAAAGCCTTCTGTACGTTGAGTGACTATGACCTACAGATAAAAGTGAACAGAATTAGGCAGCAGAATTTTTATCAGTGTTTTACTGTTATGTGTTGCCATTCATTTTAATCATAGAATTAAGATGATTATTCTTTCAGTTTGAGGACCGATTAGCTAATCTTAGAATAGCTTATATTATACCAGTATGCTCTTATTTTGAAATAAGGAAAAATGAGGAATCTAAACCATCATGAGTTTTTGTATTATTGGTTTAGCACTGATTGCAGTTTCATGTACGAGGCATGTGAACCCATACGAGGTATGTCAGAAAGGTTCCTGGGGCCTCATTTATCATCAGTGCGTAGAAAAGGTTCTTTACTCTGTTGTACAAATGAAATTTAGACTGTGCGGAAGTACAAAAAAAATCTGTATTTATCAAACGTGTACGTGGGTCATACGCACATCCGTGTTGATAAATCCCACAAGTTCTTAACCACCATGCTTGTGCATGTTCAGGATAATTTGCCTTCAGGAATGCCTCCAATTAATCATATACGGCAACAACATGCCTCTTTATAAAACAAGTGAATATTCCCCCCCACCTTCAACCATCATGGCAAAGAGGGCGACAAAGAGCGAACTTTTTGGAAACTGAAATTTAGGTAAGTGTCAGCGAGGCATATGATAACCAGTAAAAATTGTTTGGTGAAATTTTGGGCAACAGCGTTTGATAGTGACAAATGTGCATCGCAAATTACTTGAACGTTGATTGAATTAAACCCTTTTCGATTAACATAATTAAATTTATTTAGTGATGCTGCTTTGATTGCGATGTGGGTGCAGTCTGTGGCTCCAATTATGTTTGGGGATCTAGCGATGGTGTGAAGTCCTTGTTTAATTTCGGTTCATTTGGGGTTGGCTGTAAGCTGGATGTAGACTGGGGTCAGGGGAGTTATGGCATCCAACACTGCCGGCATGATCCTGCTCAGTGGTGGCTGGAAATGCCACATATGTCTCCAACCTCCCGCTGGAATATGTCGGTGGTCAAAATCCCTGAATGCTTTTTATTTCTATTTTCAACTGACAACCACATCAGCAGACGCACCTCTAACTTACTAGTACTGTAACTATCTACACTTGCAAAGGAACTCATCGTCATGTAAAAATGCTCAGCTCTGATATGTATGTCTGTGAGCTGCAGTAGCTGCCACCCAAGTACAGAAAGAAGAGCAGCAGATTAATCTTTGAAAGAGAGTTCCATCTGAATTTGAGAGTGTTGGTAATCCTTACAGAAAAAACTATTTTTTTAAGAGGACATGTTCGAAAAGATTGTGAAGATATCTCACCTCTCCTTTTGCAATAATAAAGAAGGTGTTCCCCTCTTCACCCTCTCGAATAATGTACTCCCCTTTCTCAAAGTAGTCCTGGAAAGACAAATGTTAGTCAATCACTTTTTCATTTAGACACAACCTGAATTATTTAGTCAGATACAGCTGCTGTACAGAATTAGATAAAAAGATGATTATCAGCAACAAACAAAGAGTTGAAGTAGGTGAAGTACTCACCACTTCAAGACAATCAACAATCTTGGCCAGTTTCTCCTCCGGCAGTTCACGGAGCAGTGACACACTTGCAGAAAAAAAAATACAAACATTCAGTACAAATGTTGACACAGTTGCTGGTTAATTAGCATTAATTACTGTAAATGGTACAGCAAGCAGTGTTTTTAGAGGTAACAGCAAACACACTTTAAATGTTAGAAGTCAATGATTGGCATTATTAAAGCCGTACTTACTGAGTTATTTTAGTCTTAATTCTTATTAACAACTTTTCAATTGTGACATTATTGACATTTATAGAATAATTGAATTTAAATTAATGAGTATCTGTGCTTGCACGCCCAGTATGTTCATCTTCTGCCTGTATGGGTTAAATGTGGACTATAAGAAGAATGTAAGATCGTGCTGGTTTCAAACATTAAAATATCTGTAGACCCCTGTATAAGACCTATTTTTGCTCAGGTTTAAAACTCAGATCTGAATGCAGCCTGTGCACTGCATTTTTAAAACCTAACTCAACCAAACATGACTGATAATTTCACATTAGAAGTCCACCTGATATTTGGAGGTATATCATTGCTTTATTTCTCCTATTAAAGATGTTAATTCTGAAAAGAGATTGTTGATGTTTACCAAGCTACATTTGTCTTAGATTTACCGTTTATCTTGCTCCTACTGTCCCCAGTCTACAATTCTCCCCCTTTTCTCCATGCCCTTTTCCCTTTTACAGAGCCAGGGCTGTGTACATACTCCAGATTTGTTTTCAGAGCAGACACAGAATGGGCAGACTGAAGACCATGAGGACACATTTGCTCAATTTGAATGAAACTATATTGGCCTAGAAGTGCACACTACCTCCAGTTACCTGTGCTCCTACCAACCTGTACATCCAGCCATCCATTATCTATATACCGCTTAATAAACACATGTTTGTGAATGCTGCAAATATTCTCCAAATAGTAAAGACATTTGATGTGGTGTATCTATTTTATCTTTTTGGTGGAGTGCACTGAGCTTTCAGGACCACTGTAGTCTCAGTAAACAGCCTGTGTTCATGAGACTGGCAGCTGACCAACTTTCTCTGATGCTGTGTTTGCACTGAAAACAACAGAGGCAGCAACATCTGCTTCTGTTGATGAATTGATTGTTATTTTCTGTGATTATTATCCATCCATCCGTTATCTATACACCGCTTAATCCTCACTAGGGTTGCTGGGGGGCTGGAACCTATCCCACCGAACTCAGGGCGAAGGCAGGGGACACCCTGGACAGGTTGCCAGTCTATAACAGGGCTACACTTAGAGACAGACAACCTCAACATGTTTTTGGACTGTGGGAGGAAGCCGGAGAACCCTCAGAGAACCCACGCTGTACAGGGAGAACATGTAAACTCCATGCAGAAGGATACCGCGCGTCCTAACCGGGACGTAACCAGGAGCCCTCTAGCTGCGAGGAGACGGTGCTAACCACCAAGCCAACGCGCAGCCCTGTGATTATTATATTACTGATTATTATTAAAACATAAAGCTTCCAGCTTCTGCATTTACATCATGTCATAGTGACATGATTCTCTAAAAAAGCAGGAGTGTTATTACATGAGTAAGAGCCTGTTTGTGACTGCACACTTGTGAGCACTAACCCAAATGTTACAGTAATATTAAGAGTACACACAAACATTTGACCACAGTCTTATCCCATGCTAAGAACAGATCTTAAACTGCAAAGACTAAATTCAGCAGCCTGTTAAATCTGAACTAGTTTGGAGGATCTTCCCAACCTCTTCACAACACCTGATGTTGAGAGAAGACACACAGACTCTGTGAGTTATTTTGTACCTGCGTAGAAAACTGAAGTACTCTTCATGTCTGGCCTGTATGGTCCGCATCATGATGGTCTGGAAGGTCTGGCGGTCCAGGGCCCAGATGTGAGACTGAGGCACAGCTGGATGAGAGTGGAACAATTAATGGCTTATTACTCTCCAGTCACTGTGGGCACAATTAAGGGTCCTTCTCAATAAAGTGGGTAATTTTATGGTACATTGAGTAACAGAGCGTCATATACCACAGTTTAGAAAACAAACAGATAATTTAGCAAAGAATTATGGTAAGATTTCCAATCTCCTTTTCATTAGGCTCTTAATATCGTTGGCATGTTCTGCCAAAATGCAAAAAATGTACATTTACAAGAAAAATATTTGTCAACACCAATCTATTACACTGAGCATAGATTTTTGTAAGCAAGAAAATATCAGCAAAGTATTATACAATATGTAATATATGAATGAGTAATTTAGGAGTATTAAAAGTACTTAATAACCCCCTTTGTGAACACTCGTCTGCTCATATATGAATTTAATTTCATTTATTTATTTATTTCAACAGGGACCATGCATTTTCACATAGAAAACATCTGATGTATTGCATATAGAGTGTATAGAATTAAGCTGCTCGTATACCACACAGCTAGGAGTTACCGCTGATATAGATATACCTGTTATAGATACACAAGATAATAAGTATAAGATACATGTATGTAATCCCAAAGGTGATATGTATCAAGAACTATGATTACTTTGGACTTGTTTAAGGGGAATATTGCCTTCTCTCACCTTTAACCGTGGCTGTTCTCTTACAGTTGTACAGTATGGCTAGTTCTCCAAATGCTGTACCAGGATGCATCTCACCCAGCAGCTTCCCATTCTGGATGACCTCCAGCAAGCCCTCTGTGTGAGGAAAAAACAAAAAAAGCTCAAACTCATTTTATCAGCTACATTTTTTTTATTTATTTGTATAGGTTTTAGAAGATCTTTGTCATTACAAGATAAGTAAAACTTTTCAAAATAGTGGCAGTGTGCTATGTTAGTGTTGTCTTCTTTTTTTTTTGTACATCATTTATGTATGGGATTTCTGTCAACCAATCCCAGTCACCTTGGGTTACACCCAGGCAATGGTGCTCTGTGACATAGTGATGGGGGAACTGCTTTGCTGGAACATTTAAATGCAGGGAGGCAAGTACTGTCATTCACCAAATTATCAAACAGGGTTGCCCAAGTGCGTGATTCATATCTTTAGCGAAACTTGCATATAGGTTGCTGCTCTGGGGTTGTTGTTGTTGTTATGTTCTGTGGTCATTTTGAACTGGGTAACACAGGAATTGAATAGGAGGGGAAAGCCAAATGAAATGCATAGTGGAAACTGCAGACTTACACAAAGTCTACATTTGGTGAGTCACACTATAAGTAGAGTTACAACCTGTATGATTAAGAAACATTACATCTATGACCTTTGCATACACAGTCATGGAAAAAAAATATTAGACCACCTTCTTCAATTTCTTGTTCATTTTAATGCCTGGTACAACTAAAGGTATATTTGTTTTGACAAATATAGCATATAGAATAGAATAGAATATATCTTTACTGTAATTGTAACATGTACAACGAAAATCAAGTGCAAACCTGAATCAGTGCAAAAATAAAAGGAACCAAAATGCTGTAAAAAAGATAAGACAATATCATACAATATAATTATTATACTACAAAACGCATTACAGACAAACCCAACAGACATCTACGTGCAACAGTTATTGCACAATCTCTTAAAGTGAGCTTCACTTTATGTTTGTCAAGTCAAGCCATGTCAGCTTTATTGTCAGTTCTGCCATATGTAGAACATACATGCAAAATGAACATAGAAAAAAAAGTATAAAAATGGTGCCTCTGTAAAAGGTGCACATGATGGGGACTGGGGCTCTGGCTCTTCTCAGTTTGTGGAGGAAGTACAGATGTTGTTGAGCCTTCCTGGCCAGTGATGCAGTGTTGTCAGTCCAGGAGAGGTCCTCCATGGAACCCAGGAACTTGGTGCGCTCTCCTGAAGTCCACAACACTCTCTTTCGTCTTATCTACATTCAGAGAGAGATTGTTGTCTCTGCACCACATGGCCAGGCGGCTCACCTCGCTCCTGTAGTTTGTTCATCACTGTTGCTGATGTGAACCCCTTACTGTTGTGTCATCTGCTTGATGAAGAGGCTGGAGCTGTAACTCGGTGTGCAGTCGTGGGTCAGCAGAGTGAAGAGGAGGGGCGTTAGTACACATCCTTGGGGGGACCTTGTGTTCACTGTGATGGTGCTGGATGTGTTGCTGCCGACCCATACTGCTTGTGGTCTTCCTGCCAAGAAGTCCAACAGCCAGTTGCATATCAAGGTACTGAGCCCCAGCCGGTCCAGTCTGTAAATGAGCTGTTGTGAAATGTTTGTGTTGAATGCTGAACTGAAGTCAATGAACAGCATTCTGAGATATGTGTCCTTCATGTCCAGATGAGTGAGGGCTGAGTGCAGGGCAGTGGAAATAGCATCATCGGTTGAATGGTTGGACTGATATGCAAACTTGTAGGGGTCCAGGGAGGAGGGGATGACAGATTTGATGTGCTGCATGACTAGCTGTTTGAAGCGCTTCATGAGGATGGGGTAAGTGCAACCAGACGGTAGTTACTGAAGCAGCAGGGGGACTTCTTTTTTGGGAGCAGGATGATGGTGGTGGCCTTGAAGCACGTGGGAACAGCATGACTCAGTGAGATGTTGAAGATGTCCGTGAAGACATCTGTGAGTTCAGCTGCACAGTCTCTCAGTACTCGACCAGGGATGCTGTCTGGGCCTTGAGCTTTGCGTGCGTTCATCCTGCTAAGGGATCTCCTCACACTCACTGGGGACAGTGTCATCACCTGGTCACCAGGAGGGGGTGGGGTCTTGCATGCAGGGGTGTTGTTTTGTGTTTCAAAGCGAGCGAAGAAGCTGTTCAGTTGATTCAGCAGAGAGGTGGAGCTGCCACAGGTCTGCAGTGTGGGCTTTTAGTCCGTAATGATCTGCATTCCCCACCACAGACTCCAGGTGTCTCTGCTGTCACTGAAGCGGTGGGCTATCCTCCTGGAGAACTGCCTCTTAGCCTCTCTGATGCCGCGTGAAGGTTGGTCCGAGCTGTCCTCAGGCCTGCCTCATCTCCAGCTCTGAAGGCAGCACTAAGAACCTTCAGGAGCCTGTAGACCTCCTCTGTCAGCCATGGCTTCTGATTGGCCCGGACAATGATGGTCTTGGTGTCCGTAACATCATCAACACACTTGGTGATGTAGGAAGTGATGGATAATACAAATGAATGAATTATTTTATAGCAGCATTTAATGCATTGATGATGAGATAAAAACTATTTTTCAGACCTTGTTCTCATGCATCTGTATTTTCTGCCTGATGGCAGCAGTTCAGCAGATTGTGGTCCGGGTGCAATGGGTCCTTCAGTATGTCTTAGGCTTTCCTGAGGCAGTGAAAGCTGTGTAGTTCTTTTAGAGAGGGGAGAGAACAGCCTATGATTTTCTAGGTGACCTTTGTGACCCGCTGGAGCACTTTCCTCTGTGCGACTGTGCAGCTGGGGAACCACACACAGATACAGTAAGTCGTGATGCTCCTCACTTGAGCAGTTATAGATACCAGCAGTTTCTTGGGGGGTGTTGTTGTTCCTGAGGACCCTCAGGAAGTAAAGTCTCTGCTGGGCCTTCTTCACTTGCTCAACTGTGTTTGTGCCCTAGGTCAGGTCATCCCTGATGTAGACTCCCAGAAGACGGAAGTCCGACACTCTTTCCACACAGTTCCCACCTATGAATAAAGGCTGAATGTCCTTTTTCTTTGTCCTGAAGTCCACAATTAGCTCTTTAGTCTTGGCAGTGTTCAGAAGCAAGTTGTTGTCGCTGCACCACACCGTCAACTGATCTACCTCTTCTCTGTAGGCAGACTCATCCTCCCCAGAGATGAGCCCCACCACTGTTGTGTTGTCAGCAAATTTGACGATGGTGTTGCTCTGGTTGGCAGGGGTACAGTCGTAGATGTAGCTATAGAGCAGGGGACTCAGCACACAGCCCTATGGAGAGCCAGTGCTGAGACTGAGTGGGGTGGAGATGTGATGGCACACTCTGACCGTCCGAATGCGGTCTGACAGGAAGTCCTTTATTCAAAGGCAGGTGGAGTGGAAGGCCCATATCTATCAGTTTGGACACCAGTCTCTGGGGGAGGATAGTACTAATAGCAGAGCCAAAGTCTATGAAGAGATCCCCTGCTGCTCCAGGTGGGACAATGCAGCATGGAGAGCTGTAGCCACAGAATCTTCAGTAGACCTGTTAGTCCTATAAAGAAACTGGTGGAAGTCAAAGGTGGAAGTGATGAATGATGTGATATGACTTCGGATCAGTTTCTCAAAGCACTTCATCACCACAGGGGTGAGAGCTACTGGCCTGTAGTCACCAGGGCCAGAGATTGTTGTTTTTTTGGGTAGAGGGACTATGGTGGAGGACTTTAGGTAGCGGTCTCTGAAAGGCATTGATTGAAGATCCTGCAAAAGACCCTAGCCAGCTGGTCCACATATTCCTTCAGCACACATCCTGGGACACCATCAGGTCCAGCTGCCTTCCTTGGATTCGCCTCCCACAGCGTCTCCCTCACCTTACACTCCTCCACCATGAGGCTGGAGTTGTTGTGGACCGCTGGATGTGGAATAGCAGCCTCAGGTGACCTCACCTCAAAGCGGGAGTGATTGAGTCCGGCTGGAGTGGCATCAAGTGAAAATTGGATTCATCACTGAAGAGAACCTTCGCCTAATCATCAACAGTCCAATCCTTGTGATCCCCAGCAATGAGTAACCAGGCTTTCCTCTGCCTTTCGTTGATGAAGGGTTTCTTCTGTGCCCTGTTTGACTTCAAACCAGCTTCACAAAGTCAGTTGAACTGTCCTTGCCAAACTTGTTTAATTTGATCACCCTGGAAGGTCACAATAGTTGGGAGGCTTACTGGTAACCTTGTATTTGTAAACAACATAAGTTTAGTTTTTTTTTCTGAGTTTAAGACCAGTTTTATACACTGCAGACAAGACTGAACAACATTGAAGGCTGATCATAAATATTCAAAAGCCAATGTGACAGAAGTAGAGCAGCAATAAATAATTGTATCATCGGCATAAAAATGATACAAGGCATTTGGCAAGTTAACACACAGATTATTTATGTGGATTGTAAATAATACAGGTCATGCCTTCTTGGAGGAAAAACTAATTCTTGGTGGTAACATCTGATGAAATTAACTTTTTCCACTGTGTTAAATTTTTGAATTTCTAGACCAGCGATTATAGCGTGACCTAATATCTAACAATTTTTTAGCTTCTCAGCGTTTTCTGCTGAGCTGACCTGCCAGCACGTAGAGATAGTTTCCAGCTTCTCCCTCCTGGATGACCAGTTGTCCCTCAGTGTAAACCTTCTCATACATACAGTCCACCATCTCCCTCATGTGCTGTGGCTCCAGCTTCTTTAGAAAGTCATTGTTCATGATGGCATTGTTGATGAGCTTTCTGGTGCTGGGATGAAAAGAAGCAGAATCAAACAGTGTCAAGGCAAGGCAAATTCGTTACTAGAGCCTAATACATTCGTATTGTGCGTTTTCAGATTTGAGTTAAAATCACAAAAAATCATGACTCTCAAGGCTAGGGGGTAGAAGCAAAAAGTGAGCTTTACCTCAAAAAGATTGTTAAAAGGTTACACATAACAAGCAGGCAAACCAAACACTGGGAGTAGGCAGAGGCAGAATCCAGATCACAGGCTAGGTCCAAAAAGCCATCATGGCGCAAACCAAGCAAAAAAACACTGGAAAGCAATGGCACAAGGCACAAAGACAATGTGGCAAATGTGAAATGGTGGACCAAGTGTGTGAATACTAAAGAATAGATTAGTGAAGTGTATTTGGTGGAGCAGAGAGGTGGGGAAGATCAGGTGATACAAAATGCAGGAAAGCATGCCAGGTGGGGGTGGCTCATCTGAAGACCCAAGAGTTAGATTGCAAACCAGACTAAATGAATGACTGAGATGAATCAATAACAATTCATAGTCTGGACAATATAGAACACCCTTAAAAAATCAGATATTTCAACAAAAGGTCATATGCTCTACCGATATATTTGTGCAGTTTTCCCAATTCCCTTGCATTGCCATTGCTTAAACATTATCATATTTATCTAAGAATGTATTTTCAAGGCATAAACCAACTGCTAACCTCATGGTAGGCAAATCTGAATGCCCCGGATCAGAGGTGTATACATTTTTAATAACTAATGTGATGCAATCAGTGCTATCAATATAAATACTATTATATCAGATATACTTGTTGTACCAATAAAATTTTGCAACTATATTTGTTAGGTTTCAGCCACTGCACTGATTTTAGCTATTTCAATTTATTCAGCAGATTTCTCTGAGTGTGTGTTTGTGTGTGTCCCTGATTACCACATCACACAGATGATGAGCTGTTGCATTCAGTGAAAAGGAGGATGCTGATTGGGTATGAAACCAGTTGGAAAGCATAGGTTGTGTAATTAAAGCAGTAATGACCCAGACCATGCATTTAGATCCTGTAGCCTTTTGTTTCCCTCCATGTCTTTCTATTATTCTGCCATGCTAATAAAGCCTTTTAGATCTGGGAGGTATTACAAAAGCCTGCCAAAGCTCCTGTGTCCTGCTGCCAATTATTTTCTGTTTGTGTTGATCACAGCTGATCACTATTTGAATGACAGTAAAACAGCTTTCTGAGTAACTGAAGAACTGATTGATTTCTGTCGAGGAAAGAGTTTTCGTGTAAGAAATAGTTGTTTGACATTTTCTCCTGTGTCTTGCTACCTTGCAAGCAAACAGTGACTCCTATTTTTAGGCAGAAAAATAAAACTATATGAAATGAGCCTAGTAATATGCCAAGCCAACATGAAAAGTGTTTTTAGTGTGGAGGTCCATGCCTTAGTAAATAATCAGTCAGTTAGATGTCCTGATGATGTAATGTCATGTTATTGGAGGTGATATAAAGCAGTGGTATCATGCATGCTTCTGTCACAGAGATGATGTGTTGCAATAATATGTCAACATTGTGTCATATAGTTTCTGTGTCATATGAACTCAGGTGTGGGAAATGCACCCAAGAAATCAAAGTTTGTATACCGATGTAAACACTGTGGTACTGTCTGTTAGCAGCTATCAAAGCAAACCATGCAACAAAGTATGATGAAAACCGTAAAGGCAACAAGTAGCTGAATTTTCTGATTAGGTGATGAATACAGTGTAATATCTGTTATCTCAAAAGCATGAGATAACATTTTATTGTTAATGTGAGATCTACAATTATTAAGATATTTCGTTTTTTTCTTGAGTGCAATGTGTTTGTGCGACAGTGAGTTGGATGTCCAGTATGTAGTCTTTCATTTGGCTTTGCCAAGTCAAAACAAGAATGTATAAATAATAATGTGTGAGAAAGGCTTCCAGTATAATTAATGGGTTTTTTTCCACATTGTAATCAATTACAACTATTATCTCTTTACAGGTAACCTAATGTGATTTAAACCAATCACATCTATTACATGAGGCAGGAGCATTGGAGAGGAATGGCACATCCAACAGGTCCAAAACAGATTCCTGAACACTGTCTAGGCAAATGAGATGCTTGATTTGAAGGTCTAAGACTGAAATGTTGCACTAATAAATTTGCAAGTACCTAATGTACCTTTCAAGTGTACAGAGGGGTGTTACATAGAGAAACCATACATTTTGTAAGTGTCCTTTTAACTCACTGTGAGTTTTTACGAATGGCCTTTGCTGTGGAGATGTGTGATGGTCTGAACCCTCCGCAGAAGTTGTCTGAGGTGGGCTCAGCAGAAACACCTTCTTTTGCTTTAAGTCGGCGGTGGACCTCCACGGCCACTCTGTGGAAGCGACTTGGACCCTGGTTGATGATGCTGAAGCGGCAGCAGCTGCGGCGACACATGACTGTTGGAGAAAGGCCCAAGCCGTTGTTGTAGCCAATAGCATCCTGGAGCTTGTCAATCTGGGAAATCTTGGCCTCCAGTTCCTTCTGGAGATGCTGTATGTGAAGCTCCTGGGCTTGAAACTCCTGGTCCCGATGTGCCAGCTCCCCCTCTAGGTGGATAATGCGCAACCTGAAGATGAGATTGAATTCTGTTACTGAATAGACAAAAAGGCAGCCTCACAAAGATGATGGTACGCAACCACAGTCTTCACTTGAAGCCACAAGTACATACATATTAGAACAATCAATTAACTAATGGGATCGTGTGGAAGCAAACATGACCCCAAAATTCCTTATTGTTTTTTTTTTTCAGTTGATTCTGATTCCGGACAAATATGCATTTAGAGAATCCAGCAGCTGTTTTACATGTTCTTTGTGAGATCTTCTGGCTTTTGAAGTTGAATATTTGTCCTGGAAAACCTTTGTGTGTTCATAGCTGCAGTGTCAACTCAGCTGAGGCAATTATATGAGACTTTCTCTTCAGTCCGAACTTCATTTGGTTTCACTCTACTCTCACGATATGACTGCTGCACTGTTCTAAAGGCATTAGTCTAATATTTCCTGGTTCTGAATTTAAATGACGTAAATAAATACATGGCAAAAAAACTAATTCCTCATCGACAGCAGCCTCAGCTTCAACAGTAGAGCAGATGTTTTCACCAAAGCCATGCAATATCAAAGTAAAAATGCTGATCTGAACTAAACCTCCAGCTGCTGCACCATCATGTTACTGTGACAATAAGACAAACAGACAAACTTCTTTATCATCCTGTCTGTGGTTAAGGATTGAAAGAGTGACACAGCACTGATATCAAACTGGAAATTACACAATTGTGCTGCACAAATTTAATCCAGCAAACTATTATTGAAAAAAATCAGGCTATTGTACTGGCATAATGTAGTGTAGCCTTAGAGTATATTTTAACTGCCTTTGAATTCTACACTAACGTAACCAAGAAACAGACATTCAGCAGCTTGAACCAACACTACGTCTTGTATCTGCTTAGACTAGACTGACTTGGAGTGGCAGGCAGTTTCATCTAAATGCATAACTTCCAGGAAGGAGCATTGGTTGCATTTTGAAGCTAACTAAGCAAAAAAAAAAAAAAAAAAAGTTGTCTAAATGCTATCAGAAATTCAGAAATGCTAATCATATAGCAGAAGATACAAATTTTGTTAATGTTCATTACACATACTGCTACAGTGGCAGGTACAATATTCTGTGCACATACGTATCTCTGTAAAACACAATACAGGCTGTACAATATGTGGATTCTAACCTGAGGCTGTCTTTATCCAGGCCAGGAGGATCTGTGTGGATGGAGGCCGGGCAGCTGTTTTCCTCAGCCTGTGGGGCTTTTATCGAACCGTTGCCCATGGCCAGGCATTGACTGGCCACCATAGGAATGGCCTTCAGGTTAAACTCAACTCAGCACAGTGACAGTCTGAGAGGAAGAGCTGTGGCTGGACAAGGTGCTCCTCCTTCTTTCATGCTTTGTTTAATAAAAGCTACAGTGTTCCACCGAAATAAAAATCACACAGACTTCATATTCACTCATCAATTAATTATGATTCTTTACATGAAATAGTAACCTGTCAAACAGTCTTAGGTTGGCTGAATCCTGGCACAAATACTGCTACCATAAATCATCATTTACACATACTCAGTGAACACAGATTAACAAAATGTCACACTTGTATAACCCAAATGTTGAAAATTTGCATCATTACCTTTTTCAGCTGTCAGTTATCTTTACACAAGTCTGAAATAAGTCTCTCTCTAAATCTATATACCAAAACAGAGAACATTTACTTACAGAGTGCAGCTGACGAGTGTGTTCAAATGCATCCCCAGGTCCAGGAACACTGATCATATGATACTGTCTTGTCCTGTTTTTAGAATTCAGCGGTGTCCTTTTCGGTTGCCATCCACAAGCACAATGACACTTATCTCTGCTGGGAGGGATCTCTTATGGTTCCCAACAAGTGGATGGGCTGATGAAATGGAAGTGTTTGGCAACCCCTGGTGGCCTTATTGCACGGTGATGGATAGAGAAAGAGAGACTTTTAAGGTCTTTAGTCTATAATAAATGTCAAACTAGTTTACTCCCTGTAAAGCTACCAGCAGTCCTTGTATGCACATCACCTCCTCTGAAACACATCAAGGTCATTTACAAAAATATAGTTTGCATACTCAGGCCTCAGGGCCACAGGAACAACCCTCCACCTGCTATGTCTTCCTGTGGCCATATGAACCAAAACACACCAAAAATGTATTTTTTTTGTCAGCATGCACAATCACTCAAAGATACACATTCTGGTGTGATTACAGACAACAGACCATGAGAAAGGAAATGACACAACACAACAGCAAACATCAGTGGTGCTGATGGTTTCATTTATTCCCAAGCACAGTATCAGAGGCACAATTCCAGCATCACATTCAGCGCTAATGCAGGAAATAGTCTGGCCTTATATAGGGAGCTAAAATGTAAGGGTGTGGAGGTCGGAATGGCCGATTGTTACGCAGCAAATATTCTTCCATGCAGAAAGATGGAGTTCACATCCTATACCTTATCAGTAGTTGATTTGCAATAGGCAGATCAGCCCACCACAATAACATAGGGTAAATTCCATCCATCCATCCATCCATCCATCCATTATCTATACACCGCTTAATCCTCACTAGGGTGGCGGGACGGCTGGAGTCTATCCCAGCTGACTCAGGGTGAAGGCAGGAGACACCCTGGACAGGTCACCAGTCTATCACAGGGCCACGCTTAGAGACAGACAACCAAGCACACTCACATTCACACCTACAGACAATTTAGAATCACCAATTAACCTGGACTGTGTGGGAGGAAGCCGGAGAACCCAGAGAGAACCCACGCTGCATGGGGAGAACATGCAAACACCACACAGAAAGATCACAGGTGTCCTCACCGGGACGCGAACTGGCGACCTTCCTGCTGCGAGGCAACGATGCTAACCACCTTGCAGCACCATAGGGTAAACTACACCTTTTAAAATGTTTCACTCAGGGACACCACTCAGATCTTTTAAATCAGGTGAGAGATATTGATCAGGAATATTTCAGATATCAAATATTTATAAAATGTATCAAATCATTGACCTCCAGTTCCCAAACAAAGAAATACACGGTACAACAGATGATAATTATACAGAAAAAAATGTATTAACTACCGCTACAAACAAACAAGACAACAATGACATAGCAAACAACAGGCAGTGAATGAATGAGCAAACTATTTCATTAACAGTGATTGTCACTGGAAGCAGCTAGTAGAGCTGTGATCAATTGAGAGTCACTTTGGAACTGAGAATCAGTTGTAATTTCTAAATTCAACTATTTAGCTCAAACACAATCATACTTGCATAACTTTGTAGAAGCTGTAGGATCAACATGTGAGGTCAGGAGGAGGGAGAGGGCTTCAGCACAATGTATTGCTGTTAAGATCATCTGGAAGAGGCGGTTCAGTGACGCAGAGACAGGACGGCACTTTTATCAATTTATAGTTTAAGTGAAAAAGAGCCCAAGTAAATATACTCAGGGTCAAAGATCATAGTTACAAACAAACTGTTTGCCTTGTTGTTTGCCCGTTGCCTTGTAAAAGTTTAAGTAAGAAAGCTGATACTCAACAAAAAAACAAACTCAGACTCAAAACAAAAGAACTAAAAACTCATCATAAAAGAATGAGGAGCCCAAGAAAATGTAGCAAAGAACTGTCGTTGCACTTCAGTGACTTCATTTTTATACAGAAAGTTTTGGAGCCAAATAATTCAAATCAGCATCTAACCAATCATGGGTGGGTTCATCCCAAGAGCTGGCCTTGAGCTTCACTGTCCAGGAGAAGTCAGAGGTCATAGGCCAGTAGCTTTAGAAATTAATCTGAGGTCATTTCAGTCCTTCAATATCTAAGATCACGACACATCTAAAATCCCACTAAACATAAGATTCAAGTGATATCAAACATGATATGTTTATCTCATACGTTTCCTGAGATAGAAATAAAAGGTGTAAACATGCCTGTAAACTGTGGAATTTCAGGATACATCAAAGTAGACTTCTAATATAATGAGAACACAAGCTTATACAGTCAATAATAAGCATAATAATATAATATATATATCATAATAATCATGCTGTATATGCTTAGAATAAGAGTCTTTCTGTGTTTTCATGGTGGTGACAGAGAGAAGGAGATGTTTGTGTCTTAAGAACTACTACCACAGACTGAGTCCAGATGTTGAGATCAATACTTCGGTGCGGTTGGATTTTCTTAATTTTACGATTTAAAACAGTTCAGTTTGTTCTTGTATAGAAATTCTGGGTGTTAAGAAGGGCCTGAAGTCAGGAGATCACAGTGAAGAACACAATCTCCTCTTCCTCAGGGGTGTGAATGTCATCTGAACTGACAATCATCAGATTCTTTGAAAGGTAGGAGACGTCCTGTTGTCTCCAAGTGTACCGTGAGAGCTTAATTTAATGTAAACATCACACTTCTAGTTGGGTGAAAGTTTTGACTTAGCTGCCTTCTCAGATGGTCTCTTACCAAATTTACAGCTGTGAGAAGGGTTTGTGTGTGCTGCTCTGGAATGTGCTCAGCAATAAACTGTTGTTCAGCTCCTTAGTACGCTACACAGGTATCATTTTCCTGATCACACATTGATGAAACTGAAAAAAAAAAAAAAAAAAGATGTCATCTGACTTAATCCAGGGTTGGGTAGAATTGTTTATTGCTGATGATCTTGTTGGGATTGGGGTTGCCCAAGAGGCCTGGGTCACAGTCAAGCAACTGAATGGTCTGTGCCATCAAAAAAGCCGTTTTGTTTGTTCCATGGAATAATTCCTGGTCCAGGAAAGACAGTATTAATGTATTTCTCAGACTATGTGGATTAGCTAAGTGGTGGCAACACAAAACTGAGCAAAAACAAGGCTTGCCCATACTCCATTGAGGGACATTTCAGTTTCACACAAACTGCGTCTTAAACTCTTTGTGATATACAGTATCTGGACCATTGTTTGCGCTGCAATGTGGAAAAAGCCTTTCCCAAATCTCACACAACTCAAAGTACCATGACTTGTGCATGGCTATCTGTTAATATGACTGCTTGAAGTTCAGATAGGTCTGACCTAGTAAGACTGCCATTTAGACATGAAGCCAACATGTTCCCATGCTGTCAGTCGGAGAGAAATACATGTCTGGAACAAGCTTTAGTTTGGCTGTCTTTGGAATAGCAGTCGATTATGACGTTGTGCTGTTCACAAAAAGGCTGAGAGAAGAGGATAGCATAAAATTAGTTAAGGTCAACAAAGAAATATTTGATTGACTAGATCTTAGTAAAAGTTAAGTGAAGCCTGAAAAGAGCTGGGTAATGAACTAAACTTATTTTTTCTGCCGTAGTACAAAGTATGAAAGCTTTAACTTTCCTGTTTTACCACAGTGACAGTGAGCGCATTTAGATTCATGGAGTTCAAGGCAACTAATAACTGTTCTGAGAAACCAGGTCAGTGATGTTCAGATGAGTTGAGATTTTGGGGATGTTTGTAAGCACAGAAACACAGAACTAAGAGAACGAGCTGGCAGGGTCAAAGAAATTCAGTCATTCCTTGATAGTGGACCAAGGTGGATTGATTCAGTTCTGTCGTGTCTATTTAGGTGAGAGTGCATGAACAGTGGAGAGGAGACGGACACAGAGCTGCATCTTTTTGCCATTTCACAAATGTCCAGACTTTCCCTTCATCTGCAGAGCACTCAAAACACCCATCCATCCATCCATCCATCCATCCATCCTCTATACACCGCTTAATCCTATTCGCGGGGGGCTGGAGTCTATCCCAGCTGACTTAGGGCAAAGGTAGGGGACACCCTGGACAGGTCACCAGTCTATCACAGGGCTACACTTAGAGACAGACAACCAAGCACACTCACATTCACACCTACGGACAATTTAGAATCACCAATTAACCTCAACATGTTTTCTGACTGTGGGAGGAAGTCAGAGAACCTGGAGAGAACTCACACTGCACAGGGAGAACATGGAAACTCCACACAGGAAGGTCCCGAGTGTCCTCACCAAGACGCGAACTGGCAACCTTCTAGCTGCGAGGGACCAGTGCTAACCACTGAGCCACCTTGCAGCGCACTCAAAACAGTTTATCAATTAATTCAATTCTCTTAGACATGCAATCACTGATTAACCTTGCATGTCTTTGGACTGTGGGAGGAAACCAGAGAACTCAGTAAAAACTTGCTCAGGAACAAGAAGAACACACAAACTCCACACAGAAAGGTGGTAAGTGCAGACAAACATACACCAAAAAGTTATGACACTTATAATGGGTTTCTTTATTCTCAGTGACAGTCAGTGACAAATTGCTTCAACATTTTACTTGTACTAAACAGTGAATCTTTCTGGCAATCAGTAATGACAGCTGCCGTTGTTTAGATTATAAAAAAATAAAAATAAATTCTTTTGGAAAACAAAAACAACATGATTACCTTAGAAATATTCAGTACTGGCACTGCACTAAACTAACAGATACTCAAAATGTGAACTGCAATAAATACCTCTGTGGCTGAAAGTCACATTAAATCTTGGAAAACAAACTTATTCAACTCAGTTTAATGTCAGCATAGCACAGAAATTTGCACAGAGGTCACTCAGCTGGCAAATTTCTTCTGACTTTGCAAAAAAAAAAGAAACGTCAAATGGACAGTTTGTCTAATGCTCCATTACTAATACAGGAAAAAAATATTAAAACAAGTGTAAATAGTGTTTTACACAGGCTAACCAATGGCATACAAATTCCTTATAATGCCCACTTATCCATTCTCAGATAGTGTTCTAATCTGACAAGTACAGAATTCCAAACCAAACAAATTATACATCAAGATTTGTAGAGCAAGTTAATTGTGTTTATGTACAGATTTGTATTTTTTTTTGCATTTTATTTTCTTTACTTTCCAAATTTGACTACAAACAATATGAAATAATGAAATGATTGTGCAACTGCTGCAACAAATACATGCAAAATGTGTTAACGTTTCATCTAACGAGCTCTGTAAGGCATATATATATATATTATCAGTATCAGAGAAGTTAAGGCCTTCGGTATGAATTACTCTACCTGAACATGTTGCTGTCATAGGTGGCTGTGATTCATATATGTGGTGTATTTTTGTTCTTGGTAGCTTGATAATAACCAATTATCTTTTTTTCTTCTATTTCCACCATCTTGAGTTATAAAAAACTGAAACATAATCACATCATGCTTTGGTTTTGTGTGGCCAGTGTTTCTAAATACCACATCAATTATTAAGCTTCTATGAAAAAGAAACCAATCAGAGCTGATGGAATAATCAAGTGAAGTAGCTCCACAGGGGTGAAGGTATAAACACAATAACACCCTCAAAGCTGCTTCAGTTTAAAAAAAAAAAAGGCCTCTTCATCATGTTCTAGACCTCTTACTCGTCACCACATTTGTCACTGACTCAGTGATTTGAAAGGGTCTAGAACGTGGTTGAAGAAACAATCAACTAATCCCAACTTTTTTGACTGTGTAAAGAAAGAGATCATTGTCTTGCTAGTTAGCAAGATACCAAATTATGATCATGAAAAAATGGCAGGTGGATGATTGATGTGTTTCATTTATAGAACCCTTAGAACTACATGTTTCTTCAGTCGTTGTGAAAACCTCTCCTAGCACCTACTGCTTTTACATATGCATGTACTATCTGTGGAGTGACTTCAAATTATGGCAGTGAGAGGAATACGTCACTTACTACTGATTGGGGCAAGTCAAACCTAAATATTTCCAAACAGATGTCAGAAAAATCTGGTGTTGAACTGAAGTGATGTAGTGAGAAAAAAGTAAAGTCTGACTAGGCTAGAGACCTCTACCTCGTGTGTTGTTGTTTTTTTCTTATATATCTGAGTGCATATGTGAGGTGTCTGAGGTTAATCTGAAGAGCTCATCAAGTGAAGCAAAAGTGCACAGACTGGCGTTAACAAATCTGTCACAGCATCCACATGGTGCTGGGTTGCAGCTTTGCATTTGATACTGAACAAACAAGTATACAGTCTGCTCTTAATGTAAAATGCGTCAAAGAAATGTGGATTCAGTGCTGCTAAAAACACTTCTTCTGTGTGAAGTTGCAGATGGTTGATCAAATCGTATATTTTCATATATTAACATAAACCATACGCTCTGTTCCGAAACTCAAATTCATGCATTAAAAATGATTAATTCCTTCTTTGCATAAAGAAAACTGTTACTGCGCTGTAAGTTAAAGATAGAGAAATGAAGTGATAATGCAAAACAAGTCAATGAAGTTTCATAGTTGTGCAAAATAGGAACATGAAAACCAAAGCAGAGGCTGCATAGACACATTCATATAAAAAAATGTTCATAATGCAGACCTGAATTTTGTTACAGCGCCCAACAACAACCCAAACTTCCCTCTCCATTCTCTTTTGCTCTTCTGAAAATTGAACTGGTTTGATTTTACAAACATACAAGCAGTGAGCTGAGAGGAAAGTGATGGTCAAGTCTGTAACAACAAGTGTATCTTTAGCATTGGTTATCTGGTGAATGCTACTTTGACTAATGCCATGCTTGTTATTGAAGTTTTACTTTTAAATAACAAGCAGTGTCAAATTTGATCAGTTGCTTATGATCCCTTGTGTATGATGGCTGAGAGCTCTGGGCACTGCAACTTGAGAAACCGTACAAGTTGACAGACAAAATGCAAGCGGATGGTTTACACACTGTAACAAACAAAACATATAAAACACAATTAAATAGACAACAACAGTAAACCACAATCAAGCAGATAAACACAAAAAGACAAACAGTGTCACACAGACAAACACAACCAAACAGACAAGGCACAATGAAACAAGTACAGTAACATACAAAACACGCTTAATATGCAAAACACAGTCTGGCAGACAAAACACAATGAAATTAAAAAAAAACACAAATAGATGTGCAAAAACAGTGAAGCTGTCATATTGTCTTTGCTTTGTTTGTGTGTTCTGAAGCTGCCATACTTGAAGCTCTCTTGGCCGAGGAAAAACGTATTCAGAATTACAATAATTAGTCATTATTTACATGACTTCACCTTCAGGCTACTTTCATTTACACTTTTGTCTAAAATGTAATCTCATGATGAAAATAGCTTTTGTAGATCAGCTTGCCCCTTTTGAAACAAACAAAAAAAAAACACACTTCAATAATTTCTTTCACTTTCAAACTACTAAACTCAAAAACTGGAAAAACAACAACAACAAAAAAATCATATTTTGACCCACATTTGTTTACATTGCAGCTGTCAATATGACATAAGGAATGCTTCTGTACATTTGCTTTTCAGTGAAAGAGGAAAGTTTTCTGCATGTAAAACACTGACGAAGGGCATTTTCGGCTATTTGCATGTACAGTAACAGCTGTTATTAATATTTTAACCATTGTGTTTTTGTTGAACTAAAAATTAGTTCCTATTTGGAGTGAAGAAGCAATAAATAATATGAAAACTGTATTTCCTTGACTTTTCCGAGTCAAAAAGTCAAAATGCTTTGTAGTATTTACATACACTATATCCTATCGCATGGGATAGACACTGGAAACAGTGTCCAAACAACCAAAAAGACACGAAGGTTGCATTTTGTTGAACAATGAAAAGCTCTGGTGAACAAGAGGCCAAAATATTCTACAAATTGTAAATGTATCAAGTAACAACTGTCGATCATCTGTACATAATCATCATGTGAATACTGCCATTTGAGAGTTTTGATGCTCCTTTGTGTACTTAAAACATGTTTCATCAATGCATTCTATTTACAATGACTGAGTACTTTTATACATACAATCATCTGTCTTATATTATACAATACTTACAAATACAGCATCGAACCATTGTGTCCTTTAACACCTCAATACAAAAAAAAAAAAAAATAAAAATAATATCATATATGTGACCAGGCATGGTTTGTGATGCTGGTTTCAAAGTATTTCCTATACAGCGCAATCATTCAAACAAAATGTCATAGCTGCAGGTAGAGGGATCTTTGAAAAGACAGTGAGTCAGCTAATATCAACAAGGAATCATCGAGAGCGTCCTTAGTTTTTTGGTTTTTCATGGAAACATGTGGCATCTGTCTGCTCTGTGAGCTGCTCTGAATTCTTTATCACAGTTACAATAAGGATGTCACGTCAAACAACAAATAGCAAGTATCCATGCCTTGTTTTCACTAAGAGTTAAATAAATCAAAGTGTATGCAGTCAAAGAATCATGCTAGTGGGTACAGTATCTCCCCGTGGCTGCGATGGCTGTCTTGTCCAGTGCGTCTTCAGTGACTAACTACAGGATGGTGCAAGGTTAACGTGCTCACCGCTGCCACTGGAGCCTCCAACACTACTGGCCCTGTGTCTAGTCTCCTGGAAAAATGTTGAAATGCCAACTCCAGGTTTGGGTAAAACTCAAAGATATCTCCAAATGTCTTCAAGTTTCCTTCTGTAGCTTCATGTAGACGGCCTGGGGTGGTGCTACTTCTTCGCCAGTTGAAAAGGATGCTGACCCTTTAAACATATGTGTGAATACAGTTCAATCATGTCAGAATACAAGCAAAAGGAATGAGGGATTAAATGGATTAAATGCTTTGCTGTCTAATGCATTTTACAAAGTTATCAGAGCTAAAATGTTATTCATGCCGTCTACACTTTGTCAGTTTCTGATTTACTTTAAGTAACAATTTCTCTCACAGTCTTTAAACGATCTTGTATATCCTGGTGGCAACACCTGCACTTTATTACATTGGGGATTTTTTATTGAATATATTTGTTTTTGCTGAGCTGACACCTGGTGACGTCTAGCAGTCGTGTGGTAAACTATGAGCAGCATTAGCAAATGCCCTAAAAATAATTCACTGTGTGCAACTGTATGAGACAGCGCCCTTTGGTGAACACAGTAATTATGAAAGAAGCAAAGGAGGAAATAGGATGACAGTTACACAGAAAGAAAAAAGTGTCCTAGACAAGTATGTATAGCAGATAGTGACTGCTGTTCCTTTCTCTGTTTGTTGTTAGACATCGATACAAGAAGCGCTTCCTTTGCCTGCCGGCCCCCCTCTCGAGTTCCTGCTCTATCATTTAAGATGAAGCAAAGGGCTTTCAGTGTGTCATATACATTTGTCTGTGTTTATGTCTTTCTTGTGTATAGGACATTGTCATGTAACTTGTGTCTGATTTACATGTGTTTAGCTTGGCTGGATTATATGTCACTGTGATATTAACTGTGACGACATGAGAGACTGTTTAACTGTCAAACTATTTTTTGGTCCTTGTGCTATAGTCTTTTAACAGCAAGTACTGTCTTTAACACAACTGTCACATTTTTTAGTCCGTGCTTTGAGTCACTTATAAATCAGAAATAGCATTCTTCAGAGACAATCAGAAAACTGATATTAGTGACCAAAATCCCTGAATAAATAGGATTAGGCACACAGAAGGTCAGGGAATGGAAACACTGTCAGAGAAAACTCAATATGTAAGCAGTTAATATGCAGTTGTGCAGTAAAAGCAAATTCCAGTAAGACCTCTTCCATCTAGACTGCTTTCTGTCAGAATATTGTTGGTTTTCTTTTTTGAAACAATAGTGTTTGATTTGTTGCTTTTAGAGGAATATAAAGAATCAAAAGGGCTGTTCCTGAGTCACTGGAAAATTCAGGGATCTACATCACAGGGGAACTGCAGCTAAACTGTAACGCATAATTAAATTGCCATCCATCCCTCCATCCATTTTCTATACACTGCTTTATCTTCTGTAGGGGGGTTGGAGCCTATCCCAGCTGACTTAGGGTGAAGGCAGGAGACACCCTGGACATATCAATGCTTTTCTTTATAGACGTTTCGTATCTCATTCAAGAGTTCATGAGACTGATGGAGGTCCAGGTATTTATTCTAATCTCAAACTTATATAATTTAAAGCTCGTAAGTGATCAGAAAATCACAGTTATAAATGACCTGAGACTCACGTGACTCAGGGTGTGAATGGTGCGAATCATTTGAGTTTCAGGCTGTTGAGTCATGTGAGCACTGGGTGACAACTAATACCTAGGACTCCCCCTGCAAGTTGGTAAGAACTGATGTTACCCCTGGAACGAAAGGGGAAATCTCTTCAAGAGCCACAAAGAAGACCAGTTGACTTCAGGATTACCATAACCTGGATGACTGAGAATCTACACAGACAAACCTGTCTACATTCAGCACATCCTTCAGGAACAGGACCTGTGCTGTCACAGTGCTTTATACTCACTTCATTGTCACTTTAGATGCAGTAATAGGCCTTTTTGCCCCACAAACATTTTAACATGTGATATGAGGCTGTGACCAAAATGAATCCTAATTAACTATATAGTGCACCGGATTCACTTTTATTATACCATGACGTGTACATTATTTTCCTCTAATAATCCACAATGCACAGTTTAACACACAAAATATAGGAAGTGTTTACATATTGCCCTATGGGGATCAATAGAGAATTAAAGCTGCAAGCAGCATTGGTCGGATCCTCGCTGTATGATTGTTGGCCTTTGCACATGCACTCGACGTGTTGAGTTTCAGGCAGATCGAAGGACAAAGGGACCAGTTACAAAGCACGTTACAGGCGTTTTAACAAAGTTCCAAGGTCCACTGTTTTGAGGAATTCAGACTTTTGCAGAGAGTTTTAATAACTTTTAATCTTTACTCCAATCTCCAAAAACAGTGAAAATGCGCAAAATTGCCTTTTCTCAAAATTCAGCACTCTGCCATTTCCACACCGTCAGGTAATAAGAATTAGGTGTAGATGTAGTAATAAGAATCCTTCGGATTACAATAGGGTCCTTGCACTGTTAGTGCTCGGACCCTGATTATCATTTATTGTATGATACTTTGTGATGATTCAGACTGCCTCACAGTGTATGCAAGTTGTGGGAAACGAGCTATAACCTCCATTAGAAAACAACGAGGACCGGAACCGGAGCGCTAACTTTCAAGTCATCTAACAAAACGACATTTGCATAAACAGCTTATGCACTTCCATTGTTGGTTTTATTCTAGCAGTTTTCAGCAACTAACTCAACAAAACAAAAGAAGAAACCATTTATTTTTTCTTCTTCTTAACCTTACTACAACCCCCTGTACGTCCCAAACAACACCACTGCCCCCTTGTGGACTACATGAAAATCCCTATTGCATTGTTTTTAGCTATATGTTCCAAACATGAACTACTATGTAAGTATATGAACTTCAGCTACAACACAAGTATAGATGAGAGATTACTTGTTAGACTTTTTAATCCAGGTTATGGTATTGGCAGAAATACAGATTTTATATTTTCAAACTGAAGCTGTCCTCAAATTAAACTTATTTGACGTTACTTTTTTAGTTTAAAAAAGCCTGGTAGGTTTAATTTAAACCTGACATACAGCTTATCTCTAGTGACCGTCACGTCATTTCTACAGTACACAGTAGCACGCTTAGATTATTCATTTTGCTAAAAATTTCGCCCACAGAATTGTTGATTTGACAATCATTACTAAAAAAAAAAAAAAGATCTCAAATTACCCTTGTGGCACTCTGAAGTTTCCATAAATGAGCAGGTAAAAAAAAAAACATTTTTAGAACAAACCAAAAATCCTTAGAAATGTATATTTAATTATGATTGTCACTTTGAACACAATGAACATTTTTAACATATCTAAACATAACTACGCGTGACCAATATAACAGCAAAATGAAGGCCAGCTGCTGACTACGAGATGAGTTAGTGTGAGGTACTGTGAAGCAACACGACACAATGAATATGTTATTGCTGGCAAGTATCCAACAAAAATCTCTCATGGCAACATCAAATCCAGGCAGAGCAAAAACACACACAAAGCTTTGTGAAAGAGCAGCAGCATATAATGGATCAAGCTCCACTTTGGCCAGTTGGTCCATTTCTCCAACACTGAGTCACTTGGGAGAGTTAATGAGGTTAGCTTAATGAGCTCAGCTTCTCCATAAAAAATACTTGTGGATAAAAAAGTTCTTGATTTATAAAGAAAATATCTCCATTGTCCAAGCAGGTTACAGCTTTCTTCATAAATGGATGAGACAATGTGACAGTTGCAGCAGCATGCCTTGAGGGTGAGCAGCAATATTTCCATACAACAATATTGGCTGTATACTGTTCCTCAGATTAGAAGACAGACAAAAAAAATCTACAAACACTGCACTTAATAAACACAACCTGACAGTCATTAAGCAAGAAGTGGCTGCCCATAAAATTTGGCAAAATTATTTACAATAAACTGGAATAACACAAAGCTAAAACAGAGCTGTTGTTTGTACAGTGCTGCCCGTTTGTCATCATACCCTCAGTCCAGGATGGAATTATGACTATATCCGGGATATTCCAATAAGCTGGCTTTAAGATTAGCGCATTGAAGTGTCGAGCACTGAGAAAATTGTGTCTGTGTGATGAAAACGGGGGTTTATAAAGACAAAATGGGAAGGTTTTCACAAGACCAAAGGGACAGTTTCTTTGAAGATCAAGAAATGTTTATTCAATCGAAGCTTTATGCTTCAGTGAAACTTCACCTTTGTCGGTATGAAAAGCCACCCCATCAACAAAAGCTATTTCCTTTAATCAGAGGACCAACTTATCATGATTAACTAGCTGAGCAGTTCAGTTATGAGTAACGACATGCTCTGCAACAATATAATTCTCTTTGATGTGCTCTGGTAATGTCAGACAGCGTGTGAATAACTCAGTGATCAGGTGAGCAGGTAATTGACAAACAAACAAAGACGTTGCCTTCCACGACTGACCGGGGTGTGATAATCTGCCATGCCTCAGCCCGTGAC